>NC_091953.1:117922433-118167433 GCF_031021105.1 Erythrolamprus reginae
GATGACAGCAAAGAGGAGGGGGCTGAACAGTCGGACGGGGGAGAGGAAAATCAGGAAAGGGATGAAGGAGAACAGCATGAGAGCCCCCGGGGGGGGGGGGCTCTCCCCAGACAGTAGCTTAGAGTCATTAAGTGATGAAGAACAAGCCATCATTGACATGCGCAGAAGATGTTCAGAGCAAAGAAAGGAGCAATTAAAGAGGTATTATCAGCACTGAATCAGGAACAGCTGGGCTTGGGTGTGGTCCTCCTTAGCAGGGGTTAAAAGGCAGGCAAGCCCTTGAAGCCATGTGAGTGTTATCAGTTTGGAGTTGCGTTATCCTGTCTTGTTTCTCGGCATCTCTGTTCCTGCCTTGTGGCCCAGCAGCTTTGGAAGACCCGTGGGAGGTGTAGGTCTGCTATCTACAGCCTCGGCTTGGCAGCAAGAATTCTGTATTGCTGCATGGACTTTTGCCTTCGTGGATATATCTGAAGATACATCATTTTCCTGTTTGTAAGGACATTTTCTGTTACCTGTGTTTTTCTTGAATTTTACAAAACTGCCTTTGCCTTTTACCAGTGTGTCTGGCTTCTCTTTTTGGGTTGGTATTGGCTTCTGGAGTGACCCAGACAGAACAGGTGTTCAAGATTTTTTTGCCTCTTCTCAAGAACCATTTTCTACTTAAGAACCTGAGCCCGGAAAAATTTCCCAGGAAATTTGAGAGTGGCATGAAGGCCCAGCCAGTTTCCTGCCATTCCCCCTTTAATCCCGGCCATTTTGGGCTTTTCTGGGCTGCCAGAGGAGCCTTGCAGTGGCGCTTAAGGAGACTTTGGCAGTCCAGAACTAACGGAGCATTTTCCTTTATCTGGGTGCTTGGAGAGGGAATAAACCACTTCGCTGTGGTGACTTTCTTACACTGCCTCCCATACACACAGCTCTCCTAAAATTATACCCATTCAATCTCATTTACTGTGATAGGAAAAACATACCCAGAGCCCAGAAGGAAAAAAAAGATTCAAAATTTTTCTACTGGTTCTGCATACCTGACCATACCCATAGGAGCCAATCACTACAGGGTCATATTATCAACAAGATAAGTCTGAGATTGATTCATACATGGCAGAAAATGAGAGTTTTGTTTATTTATTTATTTATTCATTCATTCATTCATTCATTCATTCATTCATTCATTCATTCATTTATATGCCGCCCTTCTCCGTGGACTCGGGGCTCATCAGTTTTACTGATGACATGATGACAAAGATTGAGGAAGGGAAGAAAAGGGCAGATTTACAGTCTAAGGTGATAAGCCACACTCTTGGCTTTCGTAGTGAAATTGTGAGATATTTTAAGTTTGCAGACACTTGATGTCATGATCACATTGAAGACTCACACTACGTTCAGGTTATCATGGTGTTTTAATTTCCATTGGACATGATGAGAGAAACAGGGCTTCATTAGTTGTATATATGCCTGAAAGGATTAGATATAGCATAATTGTTTCTTCATGGTAATGTAATTTGTTGTATAAAATCAAGAGACAGGTAACCTCTGCTAGACATTCAAGAAAAGAAAGCAGCAACTTGATTACATAAAGTACAATAGATACTTCCAGCCTTGAACATTTTTGTCTTGTAAATCTTCAAGTTAATGCCATGTGGGTTTATTACCACTAGTTTTCAAATAATTTGCATTTTCTGAATAAATGCATCCCAATTTAGCACTCAATAAACTGGTAGTGTTTTGCTTTGAACAAAAACAAGCACTCTATGCTATAAACAGTATCACTGCTGTTGCTATTATCATAATCATTAGTGACAGTGTTAGTATACTGTTCTTCATCCCCAAGTGGCTTAGTGGTTATATTAATATTGCTAATTTGGTTTGAAAATAGTTTTTGCTCATTGTGCGTATGTATCTATGTGTGTGTTTAAAATGCTGCTAGCAGGAATTTTCAAAATCATCTCACTTATGTGGCTATTTTGGGATAGTATCTAAGGAGGAAACTCTGTGACTGGAACATCTATATAAATAAAAATTTAAATGTTGGTTTGTTCAAAATCGTAATTCTCCGAAAGTTCTTCACTGATTGCTTGGAAATTTTGACACCATTGCATTCCAATACGCATGTTTTTATGTACCTATATTGTATAGATTTCACACCTGCGACAAGTAAAAACAGGGAATTGCTTGGCATTAAGGCTGGCGAAAAAGGTAGGAGGTGCATTTTCATTGGCTGGTGAAGAAGATAGGAGGCCCGTTTGGATTGGCTGGTGATAATTTGAACCAATGAGAATGGTCCGTTTATATGGAGTAAGCTAAGTGTGGTAAAACATCGGGTCTTCCAATGGGTCCCTAGCCATGTGAGAGGCATAAAGGCGTGAAGTCTCCAGGGCTGGGGGTTTAACTCTTACACGCAATGCAGCTTTTCTGGATTTAATTCTCGATTGCCTACGGTTATTTCTATTTTCACTGAATTCCTTTATTTATTTTGACACAATGAAAAGGGAGTGGCTTGGCACTGAGGCTGGTGAAAAAGATAGGAGGAGCATTTTGATTGGCTGGTGAAAAAAAGATGGGAGGGTTCATTTAGATTGGCTGGTGATAATTTCAACCAATGAGAATGGTCCATTTGTATGGTGTAAGCTAAGTGTGGTAAATGATTGGGTCTTCAAATGGGTCCCTAGCCAAGTGGGAGGCATAAACGTAAGCTTTCTCATTTCTTTTTTTCCCATATAACCAGACTGAGCCAAAGCAACATGTGGCCTGGTATGGCTAGTATGATATAAAAAAAGAAAGAGTAACTGTTGTGGTTAGCTCTGGCCCAGCTCCTGCCCCAAGGACTGTGGATGTGGGGGAGACATCCACATGCTGCAGGATTGTTTTGCCCCCCGGTGGAATCTGCTGATGAAGGCTCCTCTGACCAAGAAGACATGAGTGACAGGGAGGAGGAGAGTGTGGCAGACAGCTCAGAAGGAGATCAATTATCTAGCTCCTCCTTGGATTCGGAACAAGAGTTAATGATACAGCCACACACAAGGAGAGTGATGCATAGGCAACAACAACTGAGAGATTATTATCAAAGAAAATGAGGCCACCTGTGGTTGGGTGGGGCTGTGGTAATTAGTGAGGCTGCTATAAATAGCAGCCTGAGGGTTTGGCCATTGTGGAGGATTATCTGATCGTTGTATTTCGTGACTGCTTTACTGACTTTGACCTTTTGTGTGCTGATTTTTCCCCGCTTTGAAACTAAACCAGAGCAAAGTGTGTTTCACTTTGTGAAAGAAGAAGGACTGTGAATTGCCTCACAGCTGCAAGCTAAGTATCACAGAACTGATAAGGGACTTGTACAAATTACCAGTTTGTTTGGAGACGAGTGCTCTTTGCTATACAAAAAGAGGGCTTAGTTTAAGTGACTTTTCATTATAAAGAACATTGTTTTGAATTTTCAAACGTGTGTGTGTCTGAAATTTGTACCTGTGAATTTTTGGGAAAAGTCTACCAGAGAGCCCGACAGAACAGTAACCATGTTTTAGGATCAGGGGAAGAAACTTGGTTCATCTGGACCTCAATGTACCTGCAGAAGCTCCCTTGCTATCTGCCAACATTATCTGTGGCTTTATTTGATTAAATCCTTCCATTATTTAAATTCAAGAAAGGAAAATCTTTTTGGAGTGGTAGTCTCCTGAAAATTTGAGAGCTTATGGTGACGGGCATAACTCAGTAAGTCAAGATTTTGTTAAAATGAGAGAACAAACACCAGGACATCAAAATGCAACCTTTTATGTTCCTTTGTATAATAGCAAGGCAAATGCATAAATGACAGACTTTTTATAACAATGCACACTTGATCATTTCTTTTCATTGAGCCCCAAAGAAATTTTTACTCACTGGCATCTGCAATAAATTGCAATCATGAAAACATGAAAAAAAAATCTGTGATGATACCCCTGGGAGCAAATATCCTTGATCCCAGATGTCTCACAAAAGTACTTAAGTCATTTGCATAATAATATTGTCACTCAAGGTTTCATTTTTTCCCTGCTTGTCTTCTCTAAGAGAAGACCCACTTCCTCTCATTTTCAAGAAAGCCACAAATAATCAGTCAACCTCCCCAGAATAGCAAATGCCAGGAAATTAGAAGATATGGCACTGATGCTGTATAGTGCAACACTTTGGATTGATGTCTCAAAGGTGCTTTTTTCAGGAGGCAACTGGTCTTTCTTGTTCTGTTGTTTCTTTTGAAGATGTTTCGCTTCTCATTCAAGAAGCTTCCTCAGCTCTGACAGGATAGTGGAGAATGGAAGGATTTATATTCCTTGAAAAAACTGGGACTTTGCATCCTTTTAGAGAGTATTGAAGTATTTGGAGGTTTATCTGGGTCGCCAGGATTACCTGAGTAGGTTCCTGTAGGTTCCTGTACTCTGCAATTTTTCTTCTGGAAATCTATGCCTACTCCTGCATCATTCCAAGGATGTTTAGTGCAACGCTTATGTTAATGGCTCAAAGGTGCTTTTTTCAGGAGGTAACTGGACTTTCTTGTTTTTTTGTTTCTTTTGAAGATGTTTTGCTTCTCATTAGTGATGGGCGAACCCAACGGTGTTCGGGTTCGGCAAGTTCGGATGAACTTTATGCACAATTTGGCTGAACCCGAACCGAACCCGAACTCGAACCTGAACAGGGAATCCCTCCCACGAAGAGATTCCGGGGGTGGAGCTTTGACATCACTGGCAGGTTGCTAAGTTTGCCAAAGTGATCACTTCCTGGATTCCATGGAATCCAGGAAGTGATCACCTTGGCATCCTTAGCAACCTGCCGGTGACGTCAAAGCTTCAAATGCCGAACACGACCCCGAACTTTGCCCGAAGTTTGAAAAAATTTCAGGTTCGGGTTCGGCATACTGAACACCGCAAAATTCGGTATGGACCCGAATTGTGCGGGTTCGGTTTGCCCATCACTACTTCTCATCCAAGAAGCTTCTTCAGCTCAGTCCTTTTTTAAATGAAAAGTCTGTATAAGATGTCCAGTCTTTGAAAACTTCTATATCATTTTCTCTTTGACCAAACTGATCAGCTACAGTGGTACCTCGTATTACGAACGCCTCTTCTAATGATCTTTTCGAGATACGAACCTGGTGTTTAAGATTTTTTTGCCTCTTCATCCGAACTATTTTCACCTTACGAACCCAAGCTGCTGCCGCTGGGATGCCCTGCCTCCGGACTTCCATTGCCAGGGTTTGTGCAAAGGAAACAAGGAGAGCAGAGTGCTGGGAGAGGCACTGAAAGGTTATGTTTTGAAGAAAGAAAAGGGAGCTTGGAGAGAGTGAAAGAATTTGTGTTAAGGAAGCAAGGCGAATGAAGTGCTTGGAGAGGCAATGAAAGGGTGTGTTTGAAGAAAGAAAAGGGAGGGGCACACACACCCTTGCCTTTCTTCCTTCCCACGCACCCTTTCGCTAGCACCCCACTAGCCTTGCTTCCTCCACCCACCCCTTTTTTCTGCTCCCCCCCCACACCCTCTGTTCACCTCCCTTCTAAAGTTTGGGATTTTCCTAAAGGATTTGCACGCATTATTTGCTTTTACATTGATTCCTATGGGAAACATTATTTCATCTTACGAACTTTTCTACTTATGACCCTCATCACGGAATGAATTATGTTTGTAAGATGAGGTACCACTGTATATCAGTGATGGCGAAACGTTTTTTCCTTGGGTGCCAAAAGAGTATACATGTGTGCTATTGCACATGCGCTAGTGCCCACACCCATAATTTAATGCCTGGGGAGGACCAAAACCAGTCCCCCCATTCCCCTGGAGGCCAGAAATGTCCTGTTTACCAACTTATGGTGTGCCCATCTAGGCTCATGTTTCATCCTCCTAAGGGATCAAAGGCTTCCCTGGAGCTGGGGGAGGGTAAAAATGCCCTCCCCATCCCCCTGGAGGCTCTCTGGAAGCCAAAAATCAGCTGGCCAGCACACACATACATGTTGGGACTGAGCTAGGGCAACAACTCGTGTGCCAGCAGATATGGCTCCGCGTGCCACCTGTGGCACCCATGCCATAGGTTCGCCATCACTGAGCTATATCATTTCTTCTGGAAATCTATTCCTACTCCTGCATCATTCAAGGTATGCCCATGTTACACAAACACTCCGCAGTCTGCATTGGTTGCCGATCAATTTCCGATCACAATTCAAAGTGTTGGTTATGACCTATAAAGCCCTTCATGGCATCGGACCAGAATATCTCCGGGACCTCCTTCTGCTGCACGAATCCCAGCGACTGGTTAGGTCCCACAGAGTTGGCATTCTTCGGGTCCCATCGACTAAGCAATGTCGTTTGGCGGGACCCAGGAGAAGAGCCTTCTCTGTGGCGGCCCTCTGGAACCAGCTCCCCCCAGATATCAGAGTTGCCCCCACCCTCCTTGCCTTTCGCAAGCTCCTTAAAACCCACCTCTGCCATCAGGCATGGGGGAATTGAAATTTCCCTTCCCCTAGGCTTATAGAATTTATACATTGTATGCTTGTATGTATGAGTGGTTCTTTAAATTGGGGTTTTTAAGATTATTTTTAATATTAGATTTGTTTACATTGTCTTTTTATATTGTTGTTAGCCTTCGGAGAGGGGCAGCATACAAATCTAATAAATGAATGAATGAATGAATGAATGAATGAATGAATGAATAAATAAATAAATAAATAAATAAATAAATAAATAAATGTTCATCCCAAAGTGTATAGCTAAAAGACTGTAGAGATTCTCAGTCATCCAGATCATGGTTGTCCCAAAGGTGCTTTTTCAGGAGGCAACTGGACTTTCTTGGGGTTTTTTTTTCTTTTGAATGAGAAAGAAAACGTCTTCAAAATATTTTCAGACCTGGATGACTGAGAATCTTTACAGACTTGGGGTTAATGTTTTCTCTGGTCTAATATCTTTGTCCAGAAACAGTCAGACAGATGCATTCAGAAAACTCATGAGCACTAATGGATACTATGGTCCCCTTCTACTACTATTCCCCAGCAGTTGCTATTTAAGATAGATTGGCCGTGACTCAGAAAGGAATAAATGGCCATTAAGATTAGTGGACAGTGACAGCCTGATCCTACAAGATGCTTACCTGTCCACTTTCAGTTCTAGTAAATTGATGGTGATCAGTGTATCAATTCTCCATAAATACACAAATCCTTTTTGCAAAGCCATATCCAACACCTGGTTTAATTGAAAACTTTCCATTATAATGAATATAATGATAATTGTATTCATTATATTTCATTACCATTATAATGATAACGATAATGAAATAGAAGGGGCAAAATTTTGTGAATTATAGAAAATCTCAGTATTACATTGAGCATTAGGGGGAGAATGGGGGGCCTTTCCAAAAATAAGTTTTGCAGGCCTAGACTAATGTTTCATTGCATTGAAACAAAATCACCCAGCATTAATTTACAATGTTGTGCAGCATAGGAGAATCCTAGAATGTGACAGAATGCTTTAGGTCACTGGCTGATACCATTCCTCTGTTCAGCATATAAATAGGGTTCTTGACTGCTTGTACACATCTGTAAAGAGATGCTCACCATTCATTTGTTTCATTGGCAAAATTGTCAGGCTTGCCCCAGCTAGCTACTTAAGAAAAAAAGACCCTCAAATCCATTAGATGGAAGTGAAAGGCTCTTTTACTAAGGATTACTGTCTGTATCAAAAGCTAAGCCAGAACTGAGTATTCCTATGCAAATGTTTTAAGTTTTCCCCATCTCCTCAGTCCTCGCCCATTAACTAGTTCATTTTTGGCTAATATTGTTCCATGTAGGTGTTTTGGGACTCACTTGGATGTTTGGTGCCTCTTGATGCAATTCTCGTTCCTTTCTCGGGCTCCACACAATTTTCAAGACTTGAAGACTGGACAAGCTAGTTCTCAAACCCTTGGTTTCTGTCAAACCTGCTACCCCTCCCTTCCGGTCAGTGAAGGCCACTCTGCTCTCTACATGGGGCTACCTTTCAAAAGTGTTCAGAAACTTCAGATCGTGAAGAATGCAGCCGCGAGAGCTATCCTATACTAGGGCTACCTAGATTTGCCCACGTCTCTCCAACACTCCACAGCCTGCATTGGCTCCAGATCAGTTTCCGGTCAGAATTCAAAGTTTTGGTAATAGCCTATAAAGCCCTACATAACATCGGACCAGAAAACATCTGGAACCATCTTCTGCCACACGAATCCCAGTGACCAATTAGGTCCCACAGAGTTGGCCTTCTCCGTGTCCCGTCAACTAAACAATGTTGGTTGGTGGGTCCCAGGGGGGAGCCTTCTCTGTGGCAGCCTCGCCCTTTGGAATCAACTCCCCCCAGAGATTACAACCGCCCCCACCCTCCTTGCCTTTCGTAAATTGCTAAAGACCCACCTTTGTCTCCAGGCATGGTGGAACTAAGATACCCCCAGGCATATATAGTTTATGCATGGAATGATTGTGTTGAATGGTTTTAATGTTGGGTTTTTAAATGTTTTGTAATATTAGATTTATTATACAGTGTTATCTTGTTGTGAGACGCTCCGAGTCTACAGAGAGGGATGGCATACAAATCTAATAAATTAAATTAAATTAAATTCTTCTTATCTGCTACTGGAGCTTCTGCGTATGCGCAGAAGCAAAAAATCAGTGAAAATAGCCAAAATCTCACTTGCTCACACATACTTTATTTATTTATTTATTTATTTATTAAATTTGTATGCTGCCCCTCTCTGCAGACTCGGGGTGGCTCACAGCAGTGATAGAAACAATGTACAATACAAATCTATTAATACAAAGTTAAAAACCCATAATTTAAAAAACATGTACACAACACACCATACATAAATTATATAGGCCTGGGGAAGATATTTCAATTCCCCCATGCCTGACAGCAGAGGTGTGTTTTGAGAAGTTTACGAAAGGCAAGGAGGGTGGGGGCAATTCTGATCTCTGGGGGGAGTTGGTTCCAGAGGGCTGGGGCCACCACAGAGAAGGCTCTTCCCCTGGGTCCCGCCAAGTGACATTGTTTAGTTGACGGGACCTGGAGAAGGCCAACTCTGTGGGACCTAACCGGTCACTGGGATTCGTGTGGCAGAAGGCGGTCCGGGAGATATTCTGGTCTGATGCCATGGAGGGCTTTATAGGTCATAACCAACACTTTGAATTGTGACCGGAAAGTGATTGGCAACCAATGTAGACTGCGGATTGTTGGTGAAACATGGGCATACTTGGGAAAGCCCATGATTGCTCTCGCAGCTGCATTCTGCACGATCTGAAGTTTCCTAACATTTTTCAAAGGTAGTCCCCTGTAGAGAGCATTACAGTAGTCGAGCCTCGAGGTGATGAGGGCATGAGTGACTGTGAGCAGTGATAGGGCCGCAACTGGTGCACCAGGCGAACCTGGGCAAATGTCCCCCTTGTGAGATAATTGGTTTGCTATGCATGCACAGAAGCCAAATCTCATGCAGGGGCACATTGTGGGCATACAGCTGTGCATGCATCTGGGATTTTACTACCGGAGCTGCGCACTTGGGAGCACTGGGTGCTGCCTGCCATTGCTCCCCGTCATCGCTACCCTTTCCTTGCCAATTTTCTACTCCACCCCCCCAATGATTGATGGCAAGATGCCAGTAAGGCACCAAGATGGCAGATCGGACAAAAACATTTCCCCCCAAAATGTAAGTGATCAGCTTTCCAGTGACTTTTCTTTCTCCTCCTATAGTACATTCTGATTTAATAGAATGGGAATCCTCTGTGCAACATCATTTCGATAATTCTTTTTTTCATAGCTGGTTTTCTCACTCTTGTCACTCATAAAACTATACTGTCCATCTTCACTTTCTTTTTTATATATGCTGTGAATGTGCACAGGCACAGACGCACACACGCATAAATGAGGTATCTTAAAAGAACTTCATATCATCACACAAACTGCCACTTTATTTGCCATAGTGGATTTTTTTTCCAACTGGTGTCCAACTCACAACATTATCCTTAGAAATTTACAAATTTAGCTTTTCCCCCCTAAGTATTTGTTTACTTGGAACAGGTCTGTTGGGAAGGAGAAAGTTATTAGCAAGGAACAATTTAATGCTTAGCAATTTGTCTCTCACCATATGTTGGGATAATTAAAGGATCTTAGAGAAAAAAATCACACAGACAAACATATACACACACACTTGAGAGAGAGGGAACGAGGGAACAAGAAATCTATATAACAATAGTAGAAAGTAATGAATTAAATAACTTTTCTGTCTTTGAATGTTTGGGGGTTCTGTGTGCCTCTAATGAAAAGTAAGAAGTTGTGTTGAGCCATGACAACTTTGGAATTTTGAGATCATCTCATGGCTCATAACAAGACTTGCTGTGGCTGCCAAGGTGGGTGCTACAGTTCACAAAACATCTCATTACCAGATGACAAATACCTCTCATTACCTCTTTTTGTAAAACTCCAAGGGACACTATTAAGACACACTCCAAGGGACTCTATTAAAGCACAAACACACACACACACACACAGGTGATGTGGTTCAGGCTGGGGATAAAACATTTCAATCAAATTACCCCATCAAAGCAAATTCAGTAAGAAAAAATAGATATTTTCTTTGAAGCACGGAAATAAAGTAGCTTCAAAATTCTTTGTTGATTCAAAACCTTTCTTTTGCTTTAGTGGTTTCTAGAGACAATAAATAATGCATCAATCATCTTTATAAACAATTGCCAGAGTAGTTTAAATGAGATTAGCAACCATATAAATCAAAATAATAAAAAACCCAAGCTGATTGTATGATGAACCATAATAGAGAAGATATCACAGTATAAGGACTTGCAAAAGGACATAGAAGGACTCTGACAAAAGAAAGCAAAGTTCATGCCAATAGTAAAATGCCCTACTTGCTGAAAAGCACCGCCTTCATCGTGCTTATCAGAATGACCCATCATCAACGGCTAAGAAAAATGCCTTCAACAACACTCGCAAGATCGTACGGAACAAGCTTCACAAGATGCACGACTCCTGGTTGAGTACCACTGCAACAGTATCGCCAAAAAAGCCTCTAGAGTTGTTAACCTGATCCTACGCAGCTTCTGCTCAGGCAATCTCTCACTACTCACAAGAGCCTACAAAACTTTTGCCAGACCCATCCTAGACTACTGCTCATCTGTCTGGAATCCATACCACATCTCAGACATCAACACCCTTGAAAATATCCAAAGATATTTCACCAGAAGAGCCCTTCACTCCTCCACTCGAAACAGAATATCCTATGAAAATAGACTAACAATCCTGGGCCTAGAAAGCCTAGAACTACAGCGCCTAAAACACGATTTGAGTATTGCCCACAAGATCATATGCTGCAATGTCCTACCAGTCAATGACTACTTCAGCTTCAACCGCAAAACACAAGAGCACGCAACAGATTCAAACTTAATACGAACCCGCTCCAAACTTGACTGTAAAAAAATATGATTTCAACAATCGAGTTATCGAAGCGTGGAACTCATTGCTGGACTCAATTGTGTCAACCCCTAACCCCCAACACTTCTCCCTTAGACTCTCCATGATTGACCTCTCCAGGTTCCTAAGAGGCCAGTAAGGGGCGTACATAAGTGCACTGGTGTGCCTTTCGTCCCCTGTCCAATTGTCTTTCCTTTCTTTCACCTATCTTATATATTCTCTTCCTTTCATATATCCTCTCCTCTAAGTTCACTTTCACCCTCTTTTATATTATCACATGTCTATCTTTCTTCCTATGTATTTGTGTATTGGACAAATGAATAAATAAATAAATAAAAATAAAAGCAGATGAAATTCAGAGGTTTGCTGATAGAAATGATGTTAAACGATTCTATGAAGCTCTCAGATCCATGTATGGACCTCAGCTCTAGGGTGTTCCCTCTACTGGACACAGCTGGTGCAACTATCATCACTGAAAAGACACTAATTCTACAGCATTGGTCCGAGCACTTCCAATCTGTATTGAACCACCCATCTTCCATCAAAAGTGACTGACAGATTGCCCCAGATGGATATCAATCAGAGCTTGGACTCCCCACCATTGAAGACTGAAACCTCACAGGCCATCAACCATCATACCAGACATTCTTCTAACTAAACTAAATCAGCTAGTGGTACCTGAACACACTTGTAAGTGGATCACAAACTTGCTAACAGACAGGAAACATCAGGTGAAGCTAGGCAAAATCACACCAGATAATTGTACAATTAGAATACCACACACACACACACACACAAAGGCTGTGTACTCTCACAGCTTCTCTTCTCTCTATATACCAATGACTGCATCTCAAACAATCCTTCTATTAAACTACAGAAGTTTTCAGATGATACAGCAGTGATGGGTCTCATTCGAGACAACAATGAAAACATATACAGATGGCAGGTTGAACAACAAGACTCATGGTTGATTGGAACTATCTGGAACTGAACACACTCAAAACCATAGAAATGGGTTCAAATATCTAGGTTCTATCATATCTCAAGACCTAAAATGGTCACTTAACATCAAAAATGTCATTAAAAAAA
The DNA here is from genome assembly GCF_031021105.1 of Erythrolamprus reginae. Lineage (NCBI taxonomy): Eukaryota > Metazoa > Chordata > Lepidosauria > Squamata > Dipsadidae > Erythrolamprus > Erythrolamprus reginae. The sequence goes on from NC_091953.1 coordinate 117,934,965, forward strand.
CCATCAAAGAATGGAAGCTCAAACTTCTCAAGGAGCTGCTGATATAGTTCTACAGAGGAATTATTCAGTTTGTCATCTGCAGCTTATCTATAATTGTGTGGTTCAGTTCTGTAATCCAACAAGACAGACACAGATTCACAGGATTATCAGAACTGCAGAAAAAACAGTTACCGATAACCTGCCTTCCATTGAAGACCTGTATACTGCAGGAGTCAAAAAGAGGGCCATGAAAATATTTACTGACCCCTCACATCCTGGACATAAATCGTTTCAACTCCTACCCTCAAAATGACGCTATAGAGCACTGCACACCAAGACAACTAGACTGAAGGACAGGGTTTTTTCCCTGAACGCCATCACTCGGCTAAACAAATAATTCCCTCACCACTGCCAAACTATTCACTAAGGCCTCATTATTATTACTATTAGTCTTCTCATCGTTGCTATAACCCATCTCTTCCCACTTATGTATGTAGGATGGTAACCTGTTGTCTGCATCTTTTCAATTTATATTAATATTCATTGTTTCCTGATTGCTTATTTGTACCCTTTGACAATCTTTAAGTGCTGTACCTCATGATTCTTGACAAATGTATCTTTTATTTTGTGTGCACCAAGAGCATATGCACTGTTGTGGTTAGCTCTGGCCCAGCGCCTGCCCAAAGGACTGTGGATGTGGGGGAGACATACACATGCCACAGGCCTGTTTTGCTCCCGATGGAATCTGCTGATGAAAGCTCCTCTGACCAAGAAGACATGAGTGACAGGGAGGAGGAGAGTGTGGCAGACAGCTCAGAAGGAGATCAATTATCTAGCTCCTCCTTGGATTCAGAACAAGAGTTAATGATGTGGAGAGCGATGCATAGGCAGCAACAACTGAGAGATTATTATCAAAGAAAATGAGGCCACCTGTGGTTGGGTGAGGCTGTGATAATTAGTGAGGCTGCTATAAATAGCAGCCTTTGGGTTTGGCCATTGTGGAGGATTATCTGATCGTTGTGTTTCGTGCCTGCCTTGCTGACTTCAACCTTTGTGTACTGATTTTTCCCTGCTTTAAAATTAAACCAATGCAAAGTGTGTTTCACTTTGTGAAAGAAGAAGGACTGTGAATTGCCTCACAGCTGCAAGCTAAGTATCTCAGAACTGATAAGGGACTTGTACAAATTACCAGTTTGTTTGGAGACGAATGTTCTTTGCTATACAAAAAGAGAGCTTAGTTTATTTGGATTTTCGGTATAAAGAACATTGTTTTGAATTTTCAAATGTGTGTGTGTGTGAAATTTGTATCTGTGAATTTTCGGGAGGATTCTACCAGAGACCTCGACAGAACATGCACCAAAGACAAATTCCTTGTGTGTCTAATCACACTTGGCCAATAAAGAATTCTATTCTATTCTATTCTACTCTACTCTACTCTACTCTACTCTGACAGCAACATCAAATGAAGAAAATCTTTCTCTAACACCTGTTTATCTGTTTGTTCTCTGCTTCAGAAGAGTGGTAGAGAAAGCTACTTGTAAAGCACTCGGAACAAAGAACATTAAAATATGCAAGCCAAAACTGTAACTGCTTTCTCTAGTCTACTCTTCCAAATCACATCCTCAGTAGGGGATGCTAAGATTTCTGTTTTATACAAAGGAAGGAATTTTATTGTCTGCAAAAATTATCCTATCCAGCAGTACTTAAGACTGATTATATCTCACAGTATAATTCAACCACTGGGTAATATTGAAATGGAAAGATGGGGGGAAAAAATCTACCTGGCCCAACTATATTTTGAAGTGCCCACACATTTCCTTGGGTTTGCATCTTATTAGCTAAATTGCATGCTTCAAAATATGTTTTCACAAACCCTGGTCCATGTTCCTTCTTTCAGGTGAAAAGATAAGAATTTAACACAGACACATATAAAGGTTTATAAAGTATTACTTTTATTGTCTACTTAATTCAGGGTTTTTTTCTTGAAAAGAAAGAAAAAAAGAGGGAGAAACAACATTTGGTAACAGCACCTTTGTAATAAAATAATTCTGAATATTTATACTTCTTTCCTTTCTCAGATGTTTATTATCTATTTCTGTTTGTTCTTACAGAACAAACAAAGCTCAATTCTGGAACTCTGCCTCTTTATTTGCAAATGTGTGCAAATAAATAAATACATAAATAAATACATCTGTGTGGAACAAAGAAACTTTTTTTTGCAATATAAAGCCAGGCAAACATGACTCTATGCAGCAATTAATACTTTATAACTATTATTTATTTATAATATTTACCGTATTTATTTATTTATTGGAATTATGATATTGATCCATTTTTCCTGAAAAAAGTTGTTCAGAGATTGATTATCTTTTTCCATACTGGTCCACCAGTAACACTGTACAACAGATCTAAAATTATTTAAAGGGTGCTATCCCACATATTTTTTTTTACATTAAGTTCGTTCCTTGTGTGTTTATAAAGGATATTGAATTACAGTTTGTCTATTGCTGTTTGTGGTCTCACCAGTTTTTCCTTGCTGGAAAATGATATTTGTTACAGATTTTCCAATGCCCTGTTGCTTCTGTTATGTCATGCAGTTGCTTGTAGTCAGTTGTTGCAGTATAGCATAAAATGTTAGAATAGGATTATATAATATATATCTGGACCTCTAGCATAAAAATGCTCTGCTTACCCTGATTCTATTATAGCCAGGATAGGACGGTACTAACTGCTTAGTCTGTATTTCTAGTAAATTACAACAGGGAAACAACTGACCATAAAAGGGCTCCATAAACATCTCACTGATAAACAAGTTTACATCACTCCAGATAGGATGTTATACGATCAAAGGGGGAGATTTACATTGCCTGACGCAAAAACAGGACAAGACTTGTGATAAAGGAGATTGGTTGTGATTAGGCAGAAGGCTTCAGAGAAATTAGGTGTGAGAAACATTTGCTCAAAGGAAAACTTTCAAGGAAATTGGTTTGTGGTATCTGGGGGAAAGGAAGGACTCAAAGATATGTCATGTTTGAAGTTATGTTATTGGATGTTTGTGTATCACTTGACAGGTACATGTAATTTTCCCCATTTGCTTATGCTCCCAAATAAAAAGAGGTACACAACTCTATACTGTGTCACTTCACCCAGAGAGAAAATGTGTCCAAGTCTTCTTTCTTGGATTCGCGTTTGTGAGTGATCCCACACGGCTGGGTTGCTCTTAGCCGCTCTGAAGACATTGTCTTGATCAGAGACTTTGCAGCATCCACAGTCAGTCTGGGCAATCTTCTTACAACAAATAATACAATGGTCCATTGTTTTTTTCAGTTTCTTTGCATTGACAGCATTTGTTGTCTGTTGTTATCTTCTTAATTTGGGCTTTGTATGCATTTTTCTTAAGGTTTGGTCTTTTGTAGGAAGAACTAATTCTTCTACCACTTTCTCCAACTTTCCTGCTCTTCGCTATTGCCAGATCTTGTTGCGGTTTTTTTTAAATGTAATACTTTGCCTTCCCATGTCTCTTTTCTGTTCTTCATTTGGTGTTTCTTATAGACCAATTTGGCTACTCCAGCATTCAGTAAGACTAGCATGGTATACTAGCTTTACTGCATCTTCTTCTTGGTCCTTCAGATCTTCTTTCAATGTCCTTTTCTCTTCTTCAACTGTGTGGTTCACTTTTGTCATTGGCATTTTTGTCTACCTATTGAGTATTTTCCAAGGACCAGGGATAGATAGAATGTGGGCATTTGCTTGTATTACAGATATTTATTTATTTTATTTTATTTTTTATTTTGTCAAGTATGTATTGGTAGTTGTTGTGTTTGGGCCTGGGCCAGCTGTTGCCCCCACATATGTGAGAGATGCATCACAGAGTGATTGTGAAAGCCTGGCTGACAGCCAGGAAAACGTGGCAGACAGCCCAGAGGATGAGGCAGATGGTTCAGAGGAGTTGGCAGACAGCCCACCAGAACTGGCAGACAGCCCAGGGGATTTAGCAGGCAGCCCGTCGGATAGCCTCTCTTCTTTGGATTCGGATGCTGAACAAATAATCAATATGCGTAGCCATAGAACAATGCAACGTAGGGCTCAATTAAGGGATTATCAATGGTGATTATGGTGTCACCTGTGTTTGGGTGTGGTCCACAGAATGAGGGCTGGGTGAGGTTCCCATAATGAGGGCTACAGTTACAAAAGGGAACAGAGGCAGAGGCAAGCTGTGGATGTTTATCTGTGTGGTTTGTGTGGCTTTGTGGTTCCTGCTTTGAAGCCTCTGCTCTGTGCCTTTGGATTTCAACTCAGCATTGTCAGGCAAGTGGGAGTTGAAGACTCTGGGACTAGCTGCTGCTCTCATGCCTCGAGAATTCAGAGAACTCTTGGAACGTTTCTGCTACGTGAATTTTGTATTGGTTTACTTTTTCATGAACTTTCTATCTAGCTGAATTTTTGCCTCGAACTGTATTTTACTCCTGAAAATAAGGACAGTTTTCTTTAGCCTTTTCTTTTCTGTTTAATACAAGTTTGCTGATTAGCAATGCACGTGTGTGCCTGACCTTCTTTCCTGGACCGTTAATTATTGCCTGAGCCCGGTCAGGCAGAACAGTAGTATTCAAAGATATAACAATATTTATATACATGATGCTACTGAGAGAGAGATCCCACAGTATGCAAACTGTTCCAAGTAAAGCTGTCTTTTGAAATTGACTGATTGTGAATTGGTAATTGTCAGTGGTGTTAAAGTAGTTATCCAGTTATTTTGGCACCTATTACTATTCAATTCAGCATCAGCCCTGGGAGTCTTCAGTGCTGCCATAGGCAAACTGTGGAATCAGGATGGGGGAGGTGAAAATAGTGTGGGGTGTGTAATCTTAACAACTTTCTACCCCTTGGTAGTCAAGGATGTCTCGCCAGCACCTGGGATGGAATTATTGGAAGTTAATCGATTGTGACTGTTTGGACCATGTGATGCCCATGTGTATGGAAGAGACTTTATTAGGGTTGGGGAAAACATGGGGATTTCAGATTGGGGTTTTCCCCAGATGTGCCAATATAACATATCTAATAAATTTATACTTTGAGTAAGATGCCAGCCTCAGAGTTTTAATCCTGTGGGGGGTGTTACTTGGAACCCTGACATTTAGTTTATTACAGTCATAGACCAAAGACCAGAATACTTTTGCTTTTTCATTTTCTACTTCCCCCCCCCCCTAATTTATGACCCCACCAATTCTTGCTTGTGGGCAAAGATTATTTCTTGCTTGATTTATTATTAAGGTTTGTTGAACAGTCATCCAGATATTTGGACTGGATTTGACATTTTTTTCACTTATTGGGTTCTTCTCAAGGCCCTGGAATAAGCAAATGTTCACATTTAATTATGTTTAATCTGGATATAAGCTGCTTCAATTAACGATGTCTTTTGCAATTGACAGATGGTTATTTTGTCAATGCCGATGGTGTTCAAGCAGTGCTCCAGTTGTTTAGCACTGAAGGTACCCATTACTATCAATGTATTAAAGTGATACCTCATCTTACAAACGCCTCGTCATACAAACTTTTCGAGATACAAACCCGGGGTTTAAGATTTTTTTTGCCTCTTCTTACAAACTATTTTAACCTTACAAACCCACCGCTGCCACTGGGATGCCCCGCCTCCAGACTTCTGTTGCCAGCAAAGCACCCATTTTTGCACTGCTGGGATTCCCCTGAGGCTCCCCTCCACCTCTGGACTTCCGTGGTTTTGTGATGCTGCAGGGGAATCTCAGTAACGTGAAAATGGATGCTTCACTGGCAACGGAAGTCCGGAGGTGGGGTTTCCCAGTGAGGGGAGCCTTAATGAAATCGCAGCATTGCAAAAACACAGAGGTCCAGAGGTGGGGTTTCGAGGACTTTGGCGTTTTTGTGATGCTGCAATTTCACTGATGCTCCCTTCACTGGGAAACCCCACCTCCAGACTTCTGTTGCCAGCAAAGCGCTCGCTTTTGCGATGCTGGGATTCCCCTGCTGAGATTCTCCTGCAGCATCGCAAAAACACAGAAGTCCAGAGGTGGGGTTTCCCATGGAGGGGAGCCTCAGGGGAATCCCAGCAGCGCAAAAACAGGCGCTTCGGCTGGCAAAAGGGGTGAATTTTGGGCTTGCACGCATTAATCACTTTTCCATTGATTCCTGTGGGAAACATTGTTTCATCTTACAAACATTTCACCTTAAGAACCTCGTCCCGGAACCAATTAAGTTTGTAAGACAAGGTATCACTGTATTGTTATTGTTATTATAAACTTGTCCTGAAAGGCTCTTTGTTCAATCATAGGCCAAATTAGTAATGTGGACCCCTTAGAAGAGAATATTTGTAGAATATTGTAGTTGAATTGCAGAGTTGTTTGTACTCTCTGACCTTGGCTTTTTTTCATAGAGATATTGCATTACCCAATTAGTAATTCAATGTCAACTGGTAACTTCATCAGTGCTAGAAGCAAGTGAAGTTTGTTCTCTATTTATATACCAGTGGTTTACTCAGTCGGTATTGGTGGCTGTTTCCTTGATTAGTTTTTCTTGTTTATGGTTACTTGATTAAGTTTTTGTTTACTATTTAGCCTTCTTGCACTGAAGACGTTATCTAGTGAGGTAATAAAATGATTGCAAGCAAATAACCAAGCTCAGAAAAGCACCAGGAACCCCATGGAAATGAGGCTCTTAAACAGTTTGTAACTTGTGGGCAATATATTGGATTTTGAATTGGGGAAGTCTGATCTCTGAATTAGATTCCCACTCAGGCATTGCCTTACATGCCCTGCAATATATTGCCTCCAACAAGACAGTAATTCTAACACTACTTCTCTTGAAATGTATTTGAGAAGAAGAAAAAATCATGAAACCATAGATGCGTCTCTATGAGGATATCAAAGAAAAGCCCAGTACAATTATGTTAAAGAAAGAAATGGAAGACATTTCTATTCTACCTTTCACCTTTAATTCTAGGTAGCTTGAGAATGGTTTAAAAAGTACAACAGTCAGAGGAAAAATAAGGCAACGTTAATGTTTTGAAAAAAGAACCAATTGTTTAGAGGATAGAAAAAAGAAGTAAAAGGACGTGTATCAGGAGTGAGCAAAAAGCGAGGAAACTAGAGCTCTGACAACTTTAGTTATTACAAAAAATATGTAATGTAATGCATTGTAGAAAATATAAGAAATAAGCAATGAGATATATAAATATGCTAAGAACAAGAGAAGTAAAATGTAATATGCAATATATAAATATTTAAGAGGGAAAATTTAAAATATTGATACATACCAATTCTGACTTCTTATAAAAGGGGAATCTGATCCCCCACTGTTTTATTTTATATTTGTTTTATATGTGTATCTGTTGGTGTTGTTATATCTTTTGAATTTTAAAAAATTCAAACAAAATGTAAAAAGAAAAGGAACCAAATGTTTTGTTTCATAGAGCTTCTCCCTGACCTAACAGCAATATGCTCATTTTATAAATACAAAGCAAATTAAGGAAAGAAAGAAAAATATAGTCTTTCAGCAACTTTGGGCTAAAACTAATTCCAAGATAAGGAGGGTTCTTTGTACTTAAAGCTTGGGAGTTTGCCTTACCAAAAAGTTTTTAAACTTCTTAAATGAAACTGCTGCATGGATGGATCAGTTGAGCCAAGTTTCTGCAACTTCATTTATAATACTGTCAATCAGATGAACTATGCTTGACCCCCTCCAAGGAGAAGCGATTCAGTTTGTTGCTCTGCTTATCATCTTAGATTCTTCCGTTCTTCACTCAGAACATCTTCCAATGCTGTTGCTTTTTTGTGCCTCCAACTGTCAGTGTTTTATCTAGGATAAATGGTCCAATGTGTAGCTGGATTGTTCTACTTGGAGTAGTTTTCTAGTCTATAAATAACCAGGCAAGAGTATAATAGCCCCACAGTGGTAGACTTTTCTTTGCTTTTGTTCTGAAGGTTATTGTACCCCTGTGTTGCCTTTTAACCAAGAATTCAAGTCAGTGTTCAGAAAATGCAAGTGATTCTGATACAAAGAATTTTGGATGGCTTTCTTCACTGCATCACAATCAGGATGTTAAATTACATATGTGGGTCCTAAGCATATTAACCAAAGGGGGAGCTTAAGCACAAAATGAGGTTTTTTTTTAATAGTCTGACTATTATTAAGAATAGAGCAGCAATAAGAAAATGATTTTATTTAGTTAAAGGTTGTTTTCTTCCCTCTTAGTAATTTCCCAATGGGATATTACCATGAGATAAAACTGAATAAAAAGTACCATTATATCTAAGCCAAGAACACTTGCTTATTAGCACTGAATCAGGAGTCTTAAAAGCATAACTGCAAATTACAAAATACAAAAGTTGGGTTCACAAGCCCATTCAACACATTAACTGAGTATTAATTTAAACACGGTTGACTGAATTAGGGTAGCCATATCGCTTTACCAGAGATTCCAAATCTGAGTTGCAAAGCTTCTAATGATGACTTAATGTTGGCAAAATAATATGGAAAAAAGTAAAGTTCATCTGGAGTTTTTCAATCCAGATCTGGAAGCCCTAACCTGAGATGATAAATATTAGGTTATAAGCCACAAAACATGAAAACCTAAATCTATATCTCCCAAAGGTCATCTGGGTTTTATGATATGGATCTGGTAGCTTTAGTTATCATCTGACCATAACCAAATTATGTTGGCTAGATTTGTACAATGTACCAAGATGAAACCAGCTTAGGTTGTCTGAACCAATCTGTTATGACCTGCTTATTTAATGTTTTGATTAAATTACTGTAAATGTGTAGCATTCCAATCTGAAGGTAAGGAAAAACAAGACAACAATTGAATGAACATTTAGATCAGGAGTGTCAAACTGAAAGCCAGGGAATGAATTCGGCCCACGGGGTACTTAGATCTGGCCCACAGGAAACAATGAAGGCCTGAACCTTCCAGTGAAAATGGTGCTTGGGAAGGCCACATGCAGCCCTCGTGAGCATATTTTTGCTGGCAGAGAGTTGCAGGAGGCCCTGGCAGCCAAAAACGGAGCTCAGGAGTTTATTTTCACTGGCATTCAAGCCTCCTAGTGCCCCTGACATGAACGACATTGAGTGCCCATGCCCACCCCAGCCATTCTCACCCTGCCCCCCAGAGATGAAACACAACACTGATGAGCCCTCAATGAAATTGAGCTTGATTTAGATAATATGTTAACTTGACGATATGCATGTGTGCCTGCACACAAATCAGATATATGCATATGATCTTGGTGTACAAGTTTAAATTTTTAGGTTAGGCCATTAAAAGGGAAACATTGATATCCACAAAGGAAGGGGGGAGTCAATGTTGGCATGGTGGCAGACATAAATTGTTTTGTGAATGTTGGGAATGGAAATGAAATATTGTATAGAGCAAATCAGATCTGGTAGATATAAAGGCCAACAGTTATTTTTAGGTAGGAAACTAAAGGGATATAGTTATGGGTTCAGTCAAGTTGTATATAGGGGTTGAAAAGTTTCTACAGTTTTTCTTATTTCTGATCTTTTGCCTTAAATTATGTCATTTGTTCTTTAAACCTAAATAATTTATCTATAGAATTTTGTTTCTCTCTCTCTCTCTCTCTCTCCCCTTCCTCTCTCTCTCTCTCTCTCTGTCATCCCCATGGACTATCCTCTGTTACCTATTGCAAAAATGAGAGTATTTATTTGAAGTTCTTATGGTTTCTACATTGCCCCAAAAGCCAACCTAGATCTCTCAAACTTTTTAATTCAATTAGGTCAGTTGTATGAATTTTGAAAGTCTTACTTATGCAAGTCTACTAAAACAAAACAAAGACTTCAGCCATTAGAGTAAGCTGAAAGTATCCTTTCAAAAATATCAAACTGAGTTTCTCAGTATGAGGAGAGGTCAAATCATTAATTAGCTCAGAGTTAAAATAGGAGGGGTTTTTTTGTTTTTAAAAGCTTTTTGTTTCTTTGATTCAGGTTTTTAAAAGCCTAAATATGAATCTTGTTTGGGGGACCTTGGCCATCTTTCTCTTCTTTCAATATATTATTTAATTAAGCAATTCATTTTATCTAATTACTCCATTGTTTTTCATTGGTTGATTAATGTAGATTAACTCTGTTACCATTTATGGAAAACAACCAATGTATAACAATTCAAACAAGAAATTAAGAGCAACCTTATAAAACATGAAGAGTGGTCATATCCATCACAATATAATATAAAATGCTTTTCCACCATTGCCTGCTAAACCGGTTGAAGGAAATCCTTTTCAGGTTCTGTTCTGTCGGGCTCTCTGGTACACTCCTCCCAAAAATTCACAGGTACAAATTTCACACACACACACGTTTGAAAAGTCAAAACAATGTTCTTTATAATGAAAATTCACATAAACTAAGCACTCTTTTGGTATAGCAAAGAGCACTCGTCTCCAAACAAACTGGTAATTTGTACAAGTCCCTTATCAGTTCTGTGATACTTATCTTGCAGCTGTGAGGCAATTCACAGTCCTTCTTCTTTCACAAAGTGAAACACACTTTGCTCTGGTTTAGTTTCAAAGCAGGGAAAAATCAGCACGCAAAAGGTCAAAGTCAGCAAAGCAGTCACGAAACAAAATGATCAGATAATCCTCCACAATGGCCAAACCCACAGGCTGCTATTTATAGCAGCCTCACTAATTACCACAGCCCCACCCAACCACAGGTGGCCCCATTTTCTTTGATAATAATCTCTCAGTTGTTGTTGCCTATGCATCACTCTCCTCATGAGTGGCTGTATCATTAACTCTTGTTCTGAAACCAAGGAGGAGCTAGATAATTGATCTCCTTCTGAGCTGTCTGCCACACTCTCCTCCTCCCTGTCACTCATGTCTTCTTGGTCAGAGGAGCCTTCATCATCAGAATCTACCATGGGCAAAACAGGCCTGCAGCATATGGATGTCTGCCCCACATCCACAGTCCTTGGGGCAGGAGCAGGGCTAGAGCTAACCACAACAGGTTCAAACCTACACAGGTAGGTTTTTAAGATCTTCAGTTTGACTAGCAGTATTTGTGTAGTTTTTGTTGCTATTGTGCCCTTTTTTCAATACAGTGGAACCCCGACATAAGAGCTGCTCTACTTAAGAGCAACTCGAGTTAAGAGCTGGGAGGGGAGAGATATTTTTGTTCTACTTACAAGCCCAAATTCGAGATACAAGCGCCAAGGAGCTGTCTCCTGAAGCCAAATGCTAACTTCCACGTTCGGCTTCAGGAGACAGCTGCGAAGCGGCGCGCGTGTTTTAAAAGGTTGCAGCCGGCCTGGGGGGCTCGGGGGGGTGCTTGCAGCTTTCTTTCTTGCTCTTTTTCTTTCTCTCTTTTACCTTCCCTTCCTCTATTTCTTCTTTTCTTTCTCCTTCCCACCTTCTTCCCTCCCTCCCTCCCTTCACTCATTCCTCTCTTACTCTCCCCTTTCATAAGTTTCCTTGCTTCCTTCCTCTGTTCCTGTCCCTTCCCCCTTTCTTTCTTTCTTTCTTTCTTTCTTTCTTTCTTTCTTTCTTTCTTGCTCTTTTTCTTTCTCTCTTTTACCTTCCCTTCCTCTATTTCTTCTTTTCTTTCTCCTTCCCACCTTCTTCCCTCCCTCCCTTCACTCATTCCTCTCTTACTCTCCCCTTTCATAAGTTTCCTTGCTTCCTTCCTCTGTTCCTGTCCCTTCCCTCTTTCCTTCCTTCCTTCCCACCCTCCGTCCATTCATTCACCCATTCCTCTCTTGATCGCTTAAAGCCGGTCCCTGGTGCAAAAAGGGTTGGGGACCTCTGTCCTACAGGATTGGGTGGCAGAGAAGTTGAACATATGTAAATTTAAAAGTTTAAGAAAGTTTACAAGTTAAGTGAAAGAAACTTCATTATTCATTTATATGTACATGTACATTTCTTCATTAAAAACATGTCTTTCTGCATAATTTAGACTAACTTTGTGAGTTTTTTGAGGGCTGGAACCAATTAAAATTATTTACATTAATTCCTATGGGGAAAAGTCGTTCGAGATAAGAGCTGCTCGACTTAAGAGCCCAGGTCCGGAACGAATTAAACTCGTATCTCGAGGTACCACTGTATTCAAGAAGCATACATAAGGAAGGAACTTGAAGAAAAAAACAGTAACCATTGGTTTTGCATTGGTAATGGATTGGCAAGAATGCAGAATGACACCATTCATTACTATGTTCCAAAATGTTGTTGGCCTTTTTTGTTATTGGCAGTGCACAGATATCCTGTAGAGAAATTTACATGATACTGTATCCTATGAATACTTCTGAAACAGTAGTAACAGTTCTGATTTTCTTTACTTTGAATGGTTATATAGTATTCTGCTTTGTTATATGCCTTCGATATACTGTAATTCTGCTGGCCTTTAAAACTCTCCCTTCTAAAATACAACTCTTTCACAGAGAACATATAAATTAAGTCCACTCAAAAAGCATTCATTCAGGAAACCTTATTCACAGTCTGTTATCCTCTGTCAGCCCTTTGATGCAATGGAGATCAGGAAACAGAAATGGTCTATCCTGTAGTACAAGAATCTCAAAAGACTTAATGGTGTTTTCCCTCTAGCACCGCATGTAAAAATTTCTACCACTGTCAGTGCTAGCACTCCATATCATGTAAAGTTCAATAAACAATGTCTATTTTAAAATGCAATTTCTTGTTCAACTCCAGGTGAGAAAGGCTGGTCTTGAAGTTAAAGATGATATCATGGCCCAGATGAAATAAATCTGAAATATATATCCCTTCAGCTCTGTACCAGGGAGGGGCCCTTTAAAATTAAGGGAGACTATATCCTAGTCTCCCTTAATTTTAAAATTTCAGCAACAAACATGTGATACATACAGAATATAGTTGTCGGCTATGAATAAATTAACTGCCTTGAAATGGCCCTGGGTTGGGCCTAGAGGCAAAAAGGAGCTGTGACATTCCTTCAGTATACCAGGCTGATTCCGACATAAAAAAAACATATAGCCTCTCCCTGGTACAGAGCTGAAGGGATCAGGTCTGGTGGCTCAGCTGTTAATTCTCTGCCTTACAAGGCAGAAGCTGCCGGATCAAATCCCAGTAAGGGTGTGGCTAGCTGATGAGGCCAGAACAAGGCCGAAATGGTGCCATCCTAGTCTCCCTTAATTTTAAAATTTCAGCAAAAATATACATATATATAATGTTTGGGGCTATCTTTCCAAAAGTGCTCTGATAGGTTGAGAATTGAATGAGTGATGAAACTCATACAATACATGATATGCTCAAATCAATATCAGGCAACTGTTCATAATATTCCACACCCCATCTAATTAACATGTTGTTATTTTTTTTTGCAAATGGATCTGAAGTTGCAACATTATTATTATTATTATTATTATTATTATTATTATTATTATTATTATTAATTAGATTTGTATGCCACCCCTCTCCATAGACTCCGTAAACATGCTATAGTGATATCACTATATAGTGATATAGTGATCGTGGAAGGCAGACGATAGGTTATTACATATTTTGAAAACTATGAAGCATTTTGTAGCCACCAGATTCAATTCATGAATTTGTTCTGATGGAGTGATCAAACTGAAGTTGCATTGAAATCCTTCAAGGCCAAGTAATTTGGACATGATATGCAACTTCTCAGAAATAATTTTGGCCTGATGAGGATTTGAAATATAGTGATGGAGGAGAATATTTGTAGATCAGAGTTGAAACAAAGGGTCTTTGGTGCTTCTGAGCTTGATTCTTTCCTTGTAGATGTTTCAATACACCCAAATCATCAGTGAACTGATGTTAAGTGAATGGATGATGCTGCGTAGTTTGGGTATTGAAATATCTAAAAGAAAACAACCCAGTTCAGAGAGCACCAAAGACACCTCATTTGGAATTTAAAATACACTTTCCTTCTTTATTTATATTTATGCAGAGATTCCTAGGAAGCTTTCTTAATTACCAATTTTGATTTTGTCCGTTATTTTAATATAAACAAGGAAGAACAAGACAGATTAAAATGGATTTAGTTCTGAGGCTGATTTATATTCTAAGCAGTCTTTCAATTTCCATATTTTTCACATTATTTCAAGCAAATTTATACATTTCTTTAGTGGAGGTTTTCTTCCAGATTTTCCTGGGTAAATTACAAGTACTGGCAGAAAAAATAGATTTAATTTCTAAACTTTCAGAATTATCATTATGTATTTGTTCTAATTTAGGTTAAATGTGGGAGAACTTTTTTTTGGGGGGGGGGGTTATCTTTTAATGACCCCATAATCCCTTGCATTGGGCTAAAGTCAGGGCAAATAAATGGAGCTAAGTATTTATAGGCCAAATGCCTTTCCCGTTGCTAATGCAGAGTTCAAAGCAGATATATTCTCATTGTGCCCAGAGAATCTGCCTTTACCTAGGATTGAACTTATGACCTTCTGATCGTGAAGTGAGAGCTCCACCTCTAGGCTACCGCATCGCTCAGTTAAGGCTGCCAGAACTGAACTCCAAAATTCCAGATATGCACTAGATATCTACAGTGGGTAGAGTTTTATATGCATATTTTTTTAATGTATTAGTCATCTGGCTGGGTAGCTAAAACGTATTGCAATTTTCTAGTTCAAACAATTTAAGTTTAAGTTAAGTTTAAGTTTTATTGGATTTATATGCCGCCCCTCTCCGAAAACTCGGGGCGGCTTAGACTTAGCTTCTTTCTGTGCAGCTACTATTTCTCCACATGACAAATACAAAGAATCTTGTTTCTCCAAAAATCAATTCAGCATCTATAGAGTGTTGTAAGACACATATGAAAAAAAAAATATTGACCCAAATATTTAACCTTAAAAACTTAAGACTTCAAGACTTACTTACAAACTTCAAGAAGAGTGGAACATGGATAGAGCAATAAACATTACTAAATAAGAGTATAAGGATACAGTATATCTGATTTGCAGTTATAAATTGTTGATATATGTGTTACTTTACCACTGGGATCAATATTTTTGTTTGTTTTGCGGTTTAAAAAGATACTGAGGAAGCTACTTTCAAGGAAAGTACATTAGGGGGAAATTATGTTTTTTAACATACCAGTGTAGCCTTTCATGGCTGGCATCAGTGAAAGAGTTATTTGCTTCTGGCAAAATGTCAGAATAATAGAAATACAGATCATGGCCAGACAGCCCAAAAGCTCATCCCTGCTTCATTGATCTCTTTTTGTTGTCATTATTTAGTTCTGTAGAAAGTTAGCACCCACCATGCTTCCAGAAAAGTGAAATATTTTGAGAAATATTAAAAAGGCAGAATATTATATTTTCTTGGATGAGAGTTGGAGAAAAATGCTCTTGGAAAGCTCTCCCACCTTCCTCAATAGCCCAAGCGGATGGCAGCACTTAAGATATAAAAAGATAGATAGCTCTATTCATAGGCAAAAATTCTCTGCAGCAAGATCTGAACAAAGGTAGGATTATTTATTTATTTTATGTATTTATTTATTGATTTTTTTTCCAATACACAATGAGGGTTTTAGTGGGTACACACATAGTAAAATACACATTGAAGGTTATATAGCAGTGGTTCTCAACCTTGGGGTCAGGACCCCTTTGAGGGTTGAATGACCATTTCACAGGGGTTGCCTAAGACCACGGGAAAAGACAATGGTGATAGCAACTAAAGCTTCTATTCTGGCATCTCGGAACATATTTTTACAATCCAACCAATGCAGGCATTTACAGGGGGGTGTCCCTCTGACCTCTTGCCAATCAGCTTAAAGATCTGTTGGAAGAATTGGCGCTAAACTTATACTTGGGGGTCACCACCAGATGAGGAACTGTATTGGGGTCGTGGCATTAGAAAGGTTGAGAACCACTGTTATAAAGGATATACTCATAGTAAAATATATCTAAGAAAGAAGAGAAGAGAAGATATAGGAATAGAACATATCAATGAAAGAATAGAAGAGAAGATATAGGAATAGAAGAAAGGTATAGGAGATATAGGACATCAATATGACAGGGGACGGAAGGCATTCTAGTGCACTTGTACTTGCCCCTTACAGCCACCATAGAAATTGCCCAACAAGCTGATACAAATCTACAAATCTAAATAAACAATAAAGTCATATTTTTACAGTCAAGTTTGTAGCGGTTAATATTAAGTTTGAATCTGTTGCGTGCTCTTGTGTTGTTGCGGTTGAAGCTGAAGTAGTCATTGACAGGTAGGACATTGCAGCATATGATCAAAGCATGCTTATTATTATTTTTGAAATAACATATATTTCCTCATATCAAGTAACACCAGTTAAACATTTAATTCCAGGGAGCATGAAATATGAGAAATTGGTGTAGTCCAGTTGGAAACTGAAAGTCAATTTTGGACTGATTACCAATTGTGACGGCTTCCAGTATTCTCCCTGCCATGACTATTTTCTGTCCACATAGGTCAAGACTCAGGACTATTACTTATTTTTCAAAGGAACACCACTAGAAGACAAAAAGATGCAGAAAATTCTGTTTCCCGTCATCTAGTATTGGTTCCTTTTTTGTGGAAGGAGGGTGGACCCAAATTAATATAGGACTTAATGAAGCAGCACAGTTATTTATACCATGAAATCTGCCAATGACATTTTCTCATCTGGGTTTTGCAACATGACAGGAAAGAGGTTGTGAATAGTGGCCATGATTGTGTATCTCTGTATGTTCTCCTGAGTGTCCAGGATGAATAGCACAGTCCCTGTTTTGCATATTATCTACTTTGGCTCTGAAATTACTGAGATTTCAGGCCAGGCAAACAAGAATTTGAGGCTATAAGGTTCCCCAATCATTTATCATTCTCTCCAACACTTAGCAAGCTGTTATTTTTATAGCAATATGAATATAGAATTGCTATTTCCTCTGGCAAAAGTTGACTTTTTATATACATGTCAAGACCTTTTTTCTTCTCGCTAATTTGCAGTTGACAGAAGCATTGTAGTCTGCCTAAATGCCAAGCTGTTCAACTTATTACTATTCTTCACAGTCAAGGATGGTTGGTGATAACACTTCAAAGAATTAGGCTATTAGTTAAGTGCTGCTAACTCAGCCTGAGTGTCCTCTAAGTACTTTGGAGGGATTTTCTAATTCCTGTCAGACGACCCCTTGGGGTGCAAAGCAGCCCTATATTTTATTGAGTCTAATTAGCCTGGCAAATGCTTGCGAGTGCTTAATTAAAATTTCCTTTCCTTTGCTTGAATTGCAGAAGCACAGGGAGGGTATCTTTTTTCTAGCCTTTACAAATCTACCATTCCACAGCCTGATATAGGCTGATTCCACAGCCCATCCTCTATGGACTGGAACCGATCAGAAAAGCCTTATTCCTTCCATCTCTCTGAGAGTAAACGGCTTCTGCCTGCAAAAATCAGAGACAGCCAGTTTGATATACACAACAGATGATAGAATAACAGCATTGGGAGGGACCCTGGAGTTCTTATAGGCTAATCTCCTGCTCAGTCAGGATAACTTATACATTCTATACAAATGGCTATCCAATCTCTTCTTAAAGACCTCCAGTGATGGAGCACCAACAGCACACAATAGATTCAAACTAAATTTAAGCCGCTCCAAACTAGCCTGCAGAAAATACTACTTCAGCAATAGAGTGATCAATGCCTGAGAAAGAAAGAAAGAAAGAAAGAAAAAAGGAAGGAAAGAAAGAAAGAAAGAAATGGAGATAGGGAGGGAGGAAGGAAGGAAAGAAGGAAGGAAGGAAGGAAGGAAGGAAAGAAAGAAAGAAAGAAAGAAAGAAAGAAAGAAAGAAAGAAAGAAATGGAGATAGGGAGAGAGGAAGGAAGGAAGGAAGGAAAGAAGGAAGGAAGGAAGGAAGGAAAGAAAGAAAGAAGGAAGGAAAGAAAGAAAGAAAGAAAGAAAGAAAGAAAGAAAGAAAGAAAGTGTTCTGTCTGGGTGTCCCCAGACTTCAACACCAACTGGAAAAAGCAGCCAGACACGCTGGTAAAAGCAAAAGCACTTTATAGTTTGAAAAATAAACACAGAGAAAAACCTGTTCTTCCCAACAGGCAGGCTATGAGGCTTCACAGCAAAGTCCTGACGGCCAGACAATACAGCAGACTTCTTGCTGGCACACACACCACTGTAGAGAATAAGCCCCCACGCCTTTTCCCCCAAGGTTTCAGCCTTCAAGGCCACAAGTCAGAATCAGAGACGCCAAAGATCACAGCCAGGTCCCAGGACTCCCAAAGATAATACTCCACAATACAGGAAGGGTGGGTCTGCCTTTTCAGCCTTTCTGGGGAGAACCACACCCAAACCCAGCTGTTACCTATTTAGGACTGGAAGTACCTGGCTAATTGTCCCCTTCGTTGTTCTGCTCTTCTCTGCCTGTGATCAATGATGGCTTGAGCATTTTCATCTAAGGACTCCAGGCTGCTTGCTGGGGAGAGCTCCACCCTGGGGGATTCTGGCTGTTCTCCCTCTCCCTCGGCCTGATATTCCTCCTCCCCTTCTGCCTGGGCCTCCTCCTTCTCCTCCTGTTCCTCATCCTCCCCCTCTGAGCAGGGAGCCGGCAGAGGTTCAGCCGTTCCCTGAGGAACCTCAGACGGAATCACAACAGAAAGAAAGAAAGAAAGAAAGAAAGAAAGAAAGAAAGAAAGAAAGAAATGGAGATAGGAAGGGAGGATGCTTTGAACAGCACAGCAAAGACTGGAAGGGACCTCAGAAGTAAACTAGTCCAACCCCCTGCTCCATGCAAAATGGACTGCTAAATTGGCCACACCCACCCAGTCACATGACAACCTGGCCACAGCCACCCAATTATATGATGAACCTACACCCATCTGTACTCCCACAAGCCACTCCCACAAAATAAGCCACTCCCACAAAATAAGCCACACCCACCGAGCCGGTAAAGGGGGGAAATTCACATTTCACCCCTGGACAGTTGTCAGGATGGATGATAATCCACCTGCTTATAAAACAATGACTACAAAATGTTTTATTTATTTATTTATTCATTCATTCATTCATTTATTTATTTATTTATTGGGTTTGTATGCTGCCCCTCTCCGCAGACTCGGGGCGGCTAACAACAGTAAAAAGACAATATAAACAAATCTAATATTAAGAGTAATTTTAAAAAACCCAATTTAAGGAACCAATCATACATACAGACATACCATGCATAAATTTTATAAGCCTAGGGGGAAGGGAATATCTCAATTCCCCCATGCCTGACGACAGAAGTGGGTTTTAAGAAGCTTATGTAAGGCAAGGAGGGTGGGGGCAACTCTGATATCTGGGGGGAGTTGGTTCCAGAGGGTCGGGGCCGCCACAGAGAAGGCTCTTCCCCTGGGTTCCGCCAAATGACATTGTTTAGTCGACGGGACCTGGAGAAGGCCCACTCTGTGGGACCTAACTGGTCGCTGGGATTCGTGCGGCAGAAGACAGTCCCGGAGATATTCTGGCCTGATGCCATGAAGGGCTTTATAGGTCATAACCAACAATTTGAATTGTGCCCGGAAACCGATTGGCAACCAATGCAGACTGCGGAGTGTTGGTGTGACATGGTCATATTTAGGAAAGCCCATGATAGCTCTCGCAGCTGTCTAATGTGTATGCTGAATTTAGAAATGTGTACTTTGCCTTTTCACTTTTAAACAGCAAATGAACTCTTCCTTCCTTTAAACAGATGTTTCCCATTTTGTATGTTGAGCCTTTGAGTTTTGTTCTTTTTATATATCCTGCTTGCTGACAGAACTTAAACTTAAGTTCACCAAAGTGAAACATGATAACATGGTTCTGTGATAAGATAATTTTTTCCCGTTTTCCTCATAAACACAGAAATGCAACAGATGTATTAAATTCCAAAATTAATTTTTAGATCTTTTGAAGAAATACAGACACAAGTGCAGAAGAGTTTTGTTGGTTTGATCTATTTTGCTTTGTTTGCCGTGGTGCCGTGGATATTGCCTACCTGGACTTCAGCAAAGCCTTTGATACGGTTCCACATAAAGAGCTGATAGATAAATTAGTGAAGATTGGACTTAATCCCTGGATAGTTCAATGGATTTGCAGCTGGCTGAAGCATAGACATCAGAGAGTTATTGTTAATGGCGAGTATTCTGAGCAGAGTCAGGTTACAAGCGGTGTGCCACAAGGATCTGTTCTGGGTCCTATTCTTTTTAATATATTTGTGAGTGACATAAGGGAAGGTTTGGTAGGGAAGGTTTGCCTATTTGCCGATGACTCTAAAGTGTGCAATAGGGTTGATATTCCTGGAGGCGTCTGTAATATGGTAAATGATTTAGCTTTACTAGATAAATGGTCTAAGCAATGGAAACTGCAGTTTAATGTTTCCAAATGTAAAATAATGCACTTGGGGAAAAGGAATCCTCAATCTGAGTATTGTATTGGCAGTTCAGTGTTGGCAAATACTTCAAAAGAAAAGGATTTAGGGGTAGTGATTTCTGACAGTCTCAAAATGGGTGAACAGTGCAGTCAGGCGGTAGGGAAAGCAAGTAGGATGCTTGGCTGCATAGCTAGAGGTATAACAAGCAGGAAGAGGGAGATTATGATCCCACTATATAGAATGATGGTGAGACCACATTTGGAATACTGTGTTCAGTTCTGGAGACCTCACCTACAAAAAGATATTGACAAAATTGAACGGGTCCAAAGACGGGCTACAAGAATGGTGGAAGGTCTTAAGCATAAAACGTATCAGGAAAGACTTAATGAACTCAATCTGTATAGTCTGGAGGACAGAAGGAAAAGGGGGGACATGATCGAAACATTTAAATATATTAAAGGGTTAAATAAGGTCCAGGAGGGAAGTGTTTTTAATAGGAAAGTGAACACAAGAACAAGGGGACACAATCTGAAGTTAGTTGGGGGAAAGATCAAAAGCAACATGAGAAAATATTATTTTACTGAAAGAGTAGTAGATCCTTGGAACAAACTTCCAGCAGATGTGGTAGATAAATCCACAGTAACTGAATTTAAACATGCCTGGGATAAACATATATCCATCCTAAGATAAAATACAGAAAATAGTATAAGGGCAGACTAGATGGACCATGAGGTCTTTTTCTGCCGTCAGACTTCTATGTTTCTATGTTTCTATGATGAGATGCTCCAAAACGAAACTTTTAAGCACTTGAATCGTTGCCATTGTATTATGCATGCAGCTACCAGCTCACAAGTTTGACTAGAGTTTGTTACTAAAGCACATGCTTTGCATGCAAAGGTTCTCAGATGTCACTTGGCATTTCCAAAGATTGCTTGAAATCTTGGACCAGCACTGCTAATCAAAATTAGAATTAAACTAGATGGATCAGCAGTTTACTTCAGTATGGCACGGGACATTACCAAGACTGTGCTGTAATTACAGAAATGTGTCTTCAGTTTAAAGTGAAAGAGGTGCCTGTGACAGATGCAAAGGGAATAGATTCAGTCCTGGTAGTTGTTCTGTCGAGCTCTCTGATAGAATCCTCCCAAAAATGCACAGATACATTTTCAGACACACACACGTTTGAAAATTCAAAACAATGTTCTTTATAATGAAAATTCACTTAAACCAAGCCCTCTTTTGGTATAGCAAAGAGCACTCATCTCCAAACAAACTGGTAATTTGTACAAGTCCCTTATCAGTCCTGTGATACTTAGCTTGCAGCTGTGAGGTAATTCACAGTCCTTCTTCTTTCACAAAGTGAAACAAACTTTGCTCGGCTTTAGTTTCAAAACGTGGAAAAATCAGCACACAAAAAGTCAAAGTTAGTAAAGCAGGCACGAAACACAACGATCAGATAATCCTCCACAATGGCCAAACCCACAGGCTGCTCTTTATAGCAGCCTCACTAATTACCACAGCCTCACCCAACCACAGGTGGCCTCATTTTCTGTGATAATAATCTCTCAGTTGTTGTTGCCTATGCATCGCTCTCCGCATGCGTGGCTGTATCATTAACTCTTGTTTTGAATCCAAGGAGGAGCTAGATAATTGATCTCCTTCTGAGCTGTCTGCCACACTCTCCTCCTCCCTGTCACTCATGTCTTCTTGGTCAGAGGAGCCTTCATCATCAGATTCCACCGGGGGACAAAACAGGCCTGCAGCATGTGGATGTCTCTCCCACATCCACAGTCCTTGGGGCAGGAGCTGGGCCAGAGCAAACCACAACAGTAGTTATAGTAGAATTCCATTTCTAGACTGCAAAGCTCTAGATCAGGGGTGTCAAACTCAATTTCATTCATCAGAACTGTGCTTGACTTCAGGGGGCCGAGGTGGGCATTGCCAGGGTGGGTGTGGTCACGTTGATATCATTCATGTTAGGGGTGCCTATAGCAGGCTGTGCATTCTGTCAATGAAAACAGGCCTCCGGAATTTTTCTTATTAGGTATCACCGATACTAAATACAAAAAAGAAATATATTATCTAATAATTCATATATTAGTAGCAGCAAGAATTGTATTTCCACAGAAATGGAAGGAAAAGGAAATTCCAAAAGATGAAGAGGTTTTTAAGAAAATTATGGAATGTGCAGAATTAGATATGATGATGAGAAGGTTAAATAACCAAACGGAAACAGAGTTTTATAAAACCTGGGAGAAAGTATATAATTGGTGGAATGCTAATAAAGATTATAAATGATATAAAAATGAACGATAGAAAAGTTAAATTTTTTAGGGAGAATATATAGTATACTTGTATTTAATAGATAAGTCTTAATTTTATTAATTGATTGTGAGTATTTTAATTACAATAATGCAACGAAAATGTTGAATTGAGTAGATTTTATACCATAGTAGTATATTAAGAGATATGTTACTAACAACTTTTAACTTTCTGCATTGATCGAATTAGAATTAGTCTTTTTTTTTGTATTAGAAAGACTTCTATACTTAGCGGAGCACTGGTAGCTCCTTTACATGTTAAATGTTGTTTGTCCTGTTTTGTTTTACATTAAAAAAAATCAATTAAAATAAAGAAAAGAAAACAGGCCCCTGAAATCCATTTTCAGCCACAATGGCCTCCTGTAGCCCTCAGCTCGTGAAAACAAAGCTCTGGAAGCTCCATTTTCACTGACAGAGGGCTGCAGAAGGCTGTCGCAGCTGAAAAAGGAGCTGGAAGGCCATGTAGCCCTCCTGAGCTCTGTTTCCATTGGCAGAAGAACTGTGGCCCAGTCTTCTGCTGTTTCCAGCATGGCCCCATGAGCCATTTCTAAAGCAACCTGTAGGCTGGATCCAGCCCATCTTCCCACTTAGGACTGTATGGCTGTAACGTGTTGCTTGTATCCTAAGATTTTTTATTAATATTGATTGTTTCTTCATTGCTTATTTGACCCCTATGACAATCATTAAGTGTTGTACCACATGATCCTTGACAAATGTATCTTTTCTTTTATGTACGCTGAGAGCATATGCACCAAGACAAATTCCTTGTGTGTCCAATCACAACTTGGCCAATAAATTTCTATTCTATTCTATTCTATTCTATTCTATTCTATTCTAATCTATTCTATTCTATTCTATTCTATTCTATTCTATTCTATTCTATTTCATTCTATTCCATTCCATTCTATTCTATTCTATTCTATTATTCTATTTTATCCTATCCTATCCTATCCCATCCATCCATCCATCCATCCATCCATCCATCCATCCATCCATCCATCCATCCATCTATCTATCTATCTATCTATCTATCTTTTAGGCTTTCCTGGCCACCTGGATTATGTTGTTTTTTCCAAGTGAGGTCTTCACTGAGATGGACTCACAGGAGATTCCCTTTACACATCCCCCATTGATGTAAAGTGGGGCAGGTTCCTTTCTCTTCCTCTGGAAGTCCAACACCAACTCCTTGGTCTTGCTGATGTTGAGGTGCAGGTTGTTTTTTAAGCACCGTGTGGATAGTTTTTGACCCCCCCCTCCCTGCACACTGTTTCGTCTCCACCTGTAATAGGACCGAGTATGGTGGTTTCATCTGCCAACTGAATGATCACATAGGATGGGTCAGATGATATGCAATTGTCTGTGTACAGTGAATACAGATAGGGACCGAGCACACAGCCCTGTGGGGAGCCAGTGCTAAATTTCAGGGAGGTGGATATGACAGACAGTTGTCTAGAGAGGTCCAGAAAATGACAGTTTAATAAATAGCCTTCAATAACTTTTAGAATGAAATTTTTGAAATCTGTACTTATACTGTAGAATGTTCGTAAGATAATGTTTCATTGACTTAGAATAGAAAGATTGAACCTTAACTATCTTCAGTCTTCAGAAGTATCTATTAGGTGAATAACTGAAGGTTGTTCTTTGTGGTCTTAGAGACATAGAAACATAGAAGATTGATGGCAGAAAAAAACCTCATGGTCCAACTAGTCTGCCCTTATACTATTTCCTGTATTTTATCTTGGGATGGATATATGTTTATCCCAGGCATGTTTAAATTCAGTTATTGTGGATTTACCAACCACGTCTGCTGGAAGTTTGTTCTAAGCGTCTATGTTTCTTTCAGTAAAATAATATTGTCTTAACATTACTTCTGATCTTCCCCCAAGTAACCTCAGATTGTGCCCCCTTGTTCTTGTGTTCACTTTCCTATTAAAAATACTTCCCTCCTGAACCGTATTTAACCCTTTAACATATTTAAATGTTATGTCTAATTCACTCAAAAAATTATCTAGTATATAAATACTGCAGAAGTACTTTCATGTATAGAGTTAATTGATATTATGCTAGTTGGAATTTTCCGAGTCAAGCATTTGAAAATACATTAAAGAATACATTAAAACTGCAGAGGAATCTTATTCTCTAGAAACACAATCATTTTCTTATTGTACAGATAATTTGTAAATATAAATCTGCTTATAAAATGGATTCATAAAACGATTGATTAATAGAAGTCGTCACATTCCAGTTCAAAAGTAAAGGTTGCTCTTGCTGTTTCATATAAAGAACCTAATTCCTTCAATTGAAAGAAATAATTAAGATTTATTTTAAGCTGCAAATGAACAGTCTCTTTATAATCTCTTTATAATAGCAGTGATTTTACATTGCTGATGTGTCAAAGCACATGTTCAAAAGACTAATCAATCAGTCTTACTGTCAATCATTCTTCCCATTTTGATTATACTTCTTAATTGTGTAAGGAAACCATGGTAATTGAAATTTTTTAAAAAGCTAGAAAAACCTGTAGATGAGTAGAATAATTTTCATGCATTGAATGCAAAAGGAAAAGGGCTATTTAAGCATCAATATAGTATAAGGGTATTATTATATATCATTGGATAATATGGGAATTTGCTCTGCTAGGTTTTCTCTCTTAAATTTTAACCAAAAATATTACGTAACATTTGTTGTTTTTTTAATGTTGCAGTTAAAATGTGATTTACCAGATCTCAATGTAATGTATCATTTGCATTATTTACAGGATGGTGGATTTATAGAATAGAATATAGAATAGTACAAGCAAAGTCATTTGCTTGTCTTCAGAGAGGGACGGCATACAAGTCTAATAAATAATAATAATAATTATTATTATTATTGTTGTTATTTTTGCAGCATGACATCAGCATAAATGCATCACGTTTGCATCATTTATTTAATAATGCAACCTAAGAAATGGTGTAAAATCACAATAATTTTATACTTCTGTCCTCTGTGAATAATGGTTATCCCCATTATTTTTATTATTTTCTATTAATCAAATTTACCTAGCCATCCAGTCTGTGAAATATCTCTCGGGGCAATGTACAATATTATCAGACAATATGATTTCTCTTTACTTTACTTCTGGGCATGCGTAGGGACATGATTACATCCAGGTGGGTAGGCAGAGCCACCCACACTCAGCACTACTAGTTCACCCAAACCAGATAGAACCAGCTGAATACCACCTCTGATCTTGAGATTCCCTAGCTGTCAGACATATGTGGGTACCCAGGGGTTTGCTGCTAGGCAGAACACTAAATTGGGCTCGCTGCCATGGCTCGTGAGTGCTTGCGGGGCCAGCACAATTTTGCTTCTGCACCTGTGGAGATAGAAAAGTTGCACACGGAGTGGCAGGTGTGTCCGTGTTTCGGCGCAGGTTTTTTTTTTTTGCTTCCATGCATGCTGAAATATGGGTGCATCTGTGGCTCCGTGCACGATTTTGCTACCTCCACAGGTGCAGAAGCAAAATCATGCTGGCCCCGCAAGCATTCACGAGCCACAGCGGTGAGCCCAATTTAGCCTTCTGGCTGGAGCCCACCCCTCTAATCTAGGTGGAGCCCACCTAGTAATCATCTCCCACCCAGACTTCACCACAAACACAGTGGCAAATATGCACTATTCTCAAGCACCCTTCCTCTTCTGCTTCACCAAATGTTAAGGAGGGGTCTCTTCCATTCACTTCCCCCATCCCCACTAATTGTTCCTTAGTTCAATTAAAACAGGATTTTACCATATCTATAATTCACACATCTTGAGTATGTTGACTTATAAAAGGACATTCTTTACAGGAAGGTGATTATGGAATAATCTTTGTAGATTTATTTGTTTATTTATTTATTTGTTTATTTGTTTGTTTGTTTGTTTATTTGTTTATTTATTTATTTATTTACTTATTTATTTGTCTATTTATTTATTTACTTATTTATTTGTCTATTTATTTATTTGTTTGTTTATTTATTTGTTTGTTTGTTTGTTTATTTATTTGTTTGTTTGTTTGTTTATTTGTTTGTTTATTTGTTTGTTTATTTATTTGTTTATTTATTTTGTTTATTTATTTTGTTTATTTATTTGTTTATTTTGCCACCCAACTTCCAAAGGACAGGCATTTTTGCTTTTAGTTTGCCAACCTATAATTCAAAAACCTGCCCAAATCATTCTTACCCGAGAAACTGCTGACACATTTTTGCTGAATACAATAAATAGTTACATGTCTACTTCGTGTCTACTAATTTGTTTTTGCTAATTTTGCTAATAACCACTTGTTGGGGGTCAAGGGAAAGGGAGGGTCTTGCCTTCTCTTTCTGCTCAAGATCCCCATGGACAATTGGTGGGCCACTGTGTGACACAGAATGCTGGACCCGATGGGCTTTGGCCTGATTCAGCATGACTCTTCTTAGAAACATAGAAGTCTGACGGCAGAAAAAGACCTCATGGTCCATCTAGTCTGCCCTTATACTATTTTCTGTATTTTATCTTAGGATGGATATATGTTTATCCCAGGCATATTTACATTCAGTTACTGTGGATTTATCTACCACGTCTGCTGGAAGTTTGTTCCAAGCATCTACTACTCTTTCAGTAAAATAATATTTTCTCATGTTGCTTTTAATCTTTCCCCCAACTAACTTCTTATGTTCTAATTCTCCTCTGAGAAAGAGGGATATTGTAAGTCTCTAAGCTGCTTCTGCAGGTACAAAGAAAAAGTAAAATAAAGAGTTAGTGAAAGATCCATATGCTGAGAAGCCAGTTTGCAATGAGTTACATGAATAATATTAGTTTATATTAGTTGGGAATCCTATCTCTTATAGGTACTTTATTTAACAACCATGTTCAGATTAACTCCTGGATAAGAAATGTTCTACAATTAGTTTTGAAGCAACAGACTTGTCCAAGGAAGATCTCTGTACAGCTTATCAGTATAATCAGTTGATTCCTGGGAAAACAAATCATTAATTTCATGCTGCTATTAACACAGCCCTGCTAGTAATCTGATCAGGATGAATGTCTTATTTCTAAAGAAAGCATCCTTCTGCAGTTTTCAGTTTCCCCCAACTTCTCCTTATCAACTGACTACTGAGTACAACATTTCAGGCTTGTATTTCTAGATAAAGGTAGGGAAACAAAAATAGCTTCTTCAAAAAAAAAATGACATGTCTTTTTAAAAAAAACCTTGTTGTACCCTTTTCTGGTAATAAAATGTAATCATCAGCTATTGAAATAATACTAATACTAATTACTCATTGCAGATCTGTCTATATATTGAGGTGTCCCTAAGAGAATTAATAGATTTGCAAACCATGGTAAATGATTTAGCTTTACTGGATAAATGGTCAAAGCAATGGAAACTGCAGTTTAATGTTTCCAAATGCAAAATAATGCACTTGGGGAAAAGGAATCCTCAATCTGAGTATTGTATCGGCAGTTCTGTGTTAACAAATACTTCAGAAGAAAAGGATTTAGGGGTAGTGATTTCTGACAGTCTCAAAATGGGTGAACAGTGCAGTCAGGCGGTAGGGAAAGCAAGTAGGATGCTTGGCTGCATATCTAGAGGTATAACAAGCAGGAAGAGGGAGATTATGATCCCGCTATATAGAATGCTGGTGAGACCACATTTGGAATACTGTGTTCAGTTCTGGAGACCTCACCTACAAAAAGATATTGACAAAATTGAACGGGTCCAAAGACGGGCTACAAGAATGGTAGAAGGTCTTAAGCATAAAACATATCAGGAAAGACTTAATGAACTCAATCTGTATAGTCTGGAGGACAGAAGGAAAAGGAGGGACATGATCGAAACATTTAAATATATTAAAGGGTTAAATAAGGTCCAGGAGGGAAGTATTTTTAATAGGAAAGTGAACACAAGGACAAGGGGACACAATCTGAAGTTAGTTGGGGGAAAGATCAAAAGCAACATGAGAAAATATTATTTTACTGAAAGAGTAGTAGATCCTTGGAACAAACTTCCAGCAGATGTGGTAGATAAATCCACAGTAACTGAATTTAAACATGCCTGGGATAAACATATATCCATCCTAAGATAAAATACAGAAAATAGTATAAGGGCAGACTAGATGGACCATGAGGTCTTTTTCTGCCGTCAGACTTCTAATGTTTCTATGTTTCTATTTCACTATTTTCTTCATTTAGAATCCATCTACTTTATTTTTCTTTTCAATTTTTTTTATGAATAGAGAAAAAAATCATTTTGCCAAGGATTTGCTGTTTCAGAGAAATAATCCTAGGGGTTTTATCCCACTCACACCTTGGGAGATAGCAGATTCTAACTGACCTTGTCTGAGCTCAAGGTTAACATTTGATAGTTGGTTGTTGGGGTCTTGGCTCTTTTTGGGAAGTCTGAAGTCATCATGAAAGAAGATATTGACAAGCATTTCCTTTTAAGCTGTCAAGAAAACTGCATGGATTTGGCAACCAGGAGTCAAGTTCAACCTGAAGGCTTTGTAACCAATTTTTAGTCTTAGAGGTCTATGTAAATATTCTGCTGTGACTTCACTAAAACAATTCATAATTCATACCTGCCACCAAACCACTCAACTATCATTAATTAGATTTTATATTGATTTTCATAAATAACTATATCATTGGGAGGAATACATACACACACACAACATGCAAACATACTTTTTTATATAATTTTTTAAATTAATTTTTAACAAATGTATATTACACACAACATAAAACAGTGCATAGTGAAATGTGCCCACCACCCAGACACACACACATTCCCCACCACCAAATTGGGGGTGTTTCTTGTATAGTTCACTTGACCCAAGAGCAATATATATATTTACATATTATAGAGTGATTCCAATTTATTTCTTGTAGCTTGGTCTCGGATTCTGGTCGTCATATATCGTCTAACCTTGTCCCACCGTCCCATCAGTTGTCCCAACTCAGTTTCATTATCCAAATTTATCCTTTTATCCATAATTTCAAATTTAATATGATCCATCATGTACCTATACCAATTTTGCATTGTCCATTTTGTCGCATCCTTCCAACCCAAAACTATTACTGCCTGAGCACTTTCTATTGCTGCTTTTTTTATTTCTCTAAATTCTCCCATCGCATTGCTTTTAACTAGTACTGCCATTTCCTTAGTAATTGTCTATTGTATATTTAGCATTCTATTGATATCCTCTTTCACTTTTTGCCAAAATTCCTGCACTATCGGGCATTTCCAAAACATATGCATAAACACTCCTTTATCTTGACACCCATGCCAACAATTCCCCCTGACATTCTGCTGAAAGTGTGCGAGTTGAACGGGAGTAAAATACCACTTATGTAATATTTTCCTTCTCATTTAACATACAAACATACTGTACATACATCTTTTAAATATTTTAAATTCTGCATTTGCCATAAGATGATATTGGCTGGAATAAAAAACATTAAAATTAACTTCATGACATTAAATATCCATACAGTTTTGACAGAAAACCCCCCCCCCACACACACACACACACTAAATATATCACATGAGGAAACGTATCCTGAAAGCAATCCTAAAATGTGGTCCAAAAATAATTAAAAAAATAAAATCCCTTTTGTTCCTGAATAAGCAGTATAATGCATAATAGATAGGCTATGGTTTAATGCCAATCACTTAAAAAGAAAGGTAAGTTTAAAGTTATTATATTCTCTGTGGGGTGTAGTAGTTGCTTTCAAATTACTTAAATGGTTTAAACTTTAATTGAAAGTATTTTTATAGTCTGAAGCTTAGTATATGCTTATGTATGGAAGAGAGGAAAGACATATAATAAGGCAACTTTCATCCAAGATAGTATACTTTTATCCAGGATCTTTCAGAATTGCTGATGACAATGGACATTAAAAAAAATGCCCTGATACATTTTAACTTAATAATGCAATGTGGATCTTATGGTTTTGCTTACGGTTTTCTGAATACTTTATTCAATTTAACAAGGAAATATGATTTTGATTGGAGGATCAAGAGATCGTTTAAAAGAAAGAGTGTTTTGAGTGCAAAGATTGATTGAGTGACTTAAATCTTAAAATCTTTTTATGGATTTTTTTTTTTGCTTTTGTTTAATCAACCATAACAAATAAATTTTTTAATCCTTACAATGTTAGTAAAGTGTGATTTATTTATTCCACTTGGAGGCTGCCTGACTTCTGAGTGACTCTGCATCCATCACAGAGTTGGCCTTCTCCAGGTCCTGTCAAATATACAATGTGGTTTGGCGGGACCTAGAGGAAGAACCTTCTCTGTAGGGGCTCCGGCCCTCTGCAATCAGCTCCCCCCAGAGATTCGCACTGCTCCCACCGTCCTCACCTTCTGTAAAAGTTTAAAGACCTATCTGTGCCACCAGGCTTGGGGCCATTAGACCCTAGTCCCCTGGCCGATGAGTGTAGTATGTTTTGCTGTATGAATGGGAATGAATGAATTTAAATGTTATTAGAGCTTTTAAAGATTTTTACCTATATTAATTGGATTTTTTAGATATGTATATTGCTTATTGTTTTGATATGTTGTGAGCTGCCCTGAGTCCTCGGAGAGGGGCAGCATAAAAATTAACTAACTAACTAACTAACTAACTAACTAACTAACTAACTAACTAACTAACTAACTAACTAACCAAACAAACAAACAAACAAACAAACAAGTAAGTAAGTAAGTATATACAGTGGTACCTCTACTTAAGAACTTAATTCGTTCCATGACCAGGTTCTTAAGTAGAAACATTTTTAAGCAGAAGCAATTTTCCCATAGGAATTAATGTAAAAGCAAATAATGCATGCAAACCCATTAGGAACAAAATAAAAGCTCAGAATTTGGGTGGGAGGAGGAGGAGGAAGAAGAGGAGGAGGACAGCGCCTTTCCTTCACTGTGGTGACTCCTTGGCTGCCCAGAGCGAAGGGAGCATTTATTTTCTCTGGGCGCTGGCAGACGTTGATTCCCTGTCCGAGTGCCCAGAGAAAGGAAAATGCTTTGTTTCCTCTGGACTGCCAAAACCTTCTTAAGCACTACTGAAAGGCTCCTCTGGCAGCCTGAGATGGCTGGGATTAAGGGGGGAATGGCAGGATCAAAAACATTGTAAGGCAAACTTACAAGGACTCCAACACCATTCTATCAACTTTGCTATAATAATTAATTCATGATATACATGCATACCTGCATACATACATACGTTCAATCAATCCATTCAAAAATTGCAAGTATGATCACAGTCATTAAAAACAAATTTAGATCCAGCAGCTCCCCCTCCCCCACACATCCCAGCGGTTTTAGTAGCTCTGTGAGAATCCCTATTTTGTGAAGAAACATATTGTCGTTTCTCTTGCCTTAAAGCTATTACTGTGCTTCATCATGTTCTCTCAACATTCTATCTGATACGTTGTCTATCTAGATAGAACTCTTGTGGATGGCACTCCTTTGTGGAATGTGCTGAACATCTTAGCTCTGGTTCTTTTTATCTGTCTCTTTTTACCTTGGATTAAAAAAGCAGTCCGCCATTCACCGTGCCTTTAAATCAAATGCCTTCAAACCACAGTCTCTTTTTGAAAGGCTGTTGTATGTTTTTCATCTCTCATTGGAATGTCTAAATTGATTTCCGACATCCTGCTAGTTCTTGGCTTTTGTCAACATAAAAATGCATATTCCATAATTTAACAGTTTCCATGATAGGATCGAGAATTATGTATGCCTTGCAGTTTAGGGTAGAATCGGTAAATATACCGTTATACAGATACAATGAGGTTTTGCTCTTCTGACAACAGCAGAAGTATCAAGGCTGTAGGGTCAAATATGGCTTTAAATCCTGAGATTAGAATTCAGTCCAGGGTTTAGTACATTATCTTCAAACCTCAAGACTGCTGGGTGTGCATTTTTATTTTTATTTATTTTTTGGTACTGAATAAAGAAAAATTGACTGAATGACTTCATAAGCCTTCAGGATTTGTGTAGGACAAAGTTGTATCCCATATACAGTTGGACAGCTGATTTTAGCCATGAACAGATTAACGGCTATTGTAATGTAATTTTCCCCTCTTGCCTATGAAATTTAATGATTGCTTGGGTGCTCTCTTGGGAAGTAGAAGTGGCCTGATTTACTAGGGTTGATACTTTCCTGGAAGCCTGAAATCTGATGCACAGGTATTTAAGACATTTGACCTGCTTTAATTCATGGACATCAAATAACCACTTGTGTTTCTGTCTTTTGTTACAAACATACCTAAAACATTAGATAATTGTTTATTGTTCCTCATTACAATAGAATGCCAGGATTCCTGTTTGTTTGTTTGTTTGTTTGTTTGTTTATTTATTTGTTTATTAATTGGATTTGTATGCCGCCTCTCTCCAAGGACTTGGGGCAGTTCACAACATGTCGAAAAACAATATCCATTACAGTGATACCTCGTCTTACAAACCCCTCATCATATGAACTTTTCAAGATACGAACCCAGGGTTTAAGATTTTTTTGCCTCTTCTTCCAAACTATTTTCACCCCATGAACCCGCTGCCGCCACTGGTATGCCACACCTCCGGACTTCCGTTGCCAGGTGAAGGCTCCCCTCATTGGAAAACCCCACCTATTGACCTTCCGTTGCCAGCGAAGTGCCAGTTTTTGCGCTGCTGGGATTTCCCTGAGGCTCCCCTCCAGGGGAAACCCCACCTCCAGACTTCCGTGTTTTTGCGATGCTGCAGGGGAATCCCAGCAGGGGAATCGCAGCATCGCAAAAACGGGCCCTTTGCTGGCAACGGAAGTCCGGAGATGGGGTTTCCCAGCGAGGGAAGCCTCAGCAAAATCGCAGCATCACAAAAACACAGAGGTGGGGTTTCAAGGACTTCGGTCTTTTTGCGATGTTGCAATGTTCTAGGTGGCAACGGCGCTGCAACGGGAGGCAGGGGGCAGAGCTCCATCCCTGAACCTCCTTTTTCTACCTGGAGATCACGACTTCGCAGTTTGATCGGACTCGGAGGGTCTGGCCAGAGAACAGGGGGTCTCCCGGAGTCCGAAAGGCAGATCACCCTGCAGCTCCAGGAAAGAAGAACTGGATACCAGCCATGGTGGGCGCCCGGCCATAGCAACACGACCACGAAGGAGGAAGGAAAAAAAATATTTTAAACAGAAGTCGATCGGAGTAAAAAGATCATCAGAGGAAAAGAAAAGGTAAAAAAGAAAAAAAGAATCCACGAGATAAGCTTTCATAAAAAAATTGAAGATTAAGGCGAACGAGAGAAGTTGTCAGATTTAAAAGCCAGAGCGAGTGGAAATTTACAAACCAGAACTTATATTTTGCCGCAATTTAATATTAAGAACAATAAGTACAAAAGATTAACATTAACGTTTTAAACTCCAGCGGTCCTATTCCTGGAAAGAGTACTTTTTTACGTAAGATCTGAGGAACTAGAAGCTGGATTTAGACAAGACAGAATTGATGAGATTCGGGCTGGTTGTTTTTCTTGTGCACATGACGATGACGCCATTACGGATTTAAAGAGACAGTGTATGTATCACTTTTATCAGTATGCAAGGTGTTACTTAATCTTCTACATATGTCATTCAGTTTGATCACGATATCTCCTTTTTTGCTTAAGGACCCAGGCAAAAAACAATACACAAATGTGTGTGTGTGTGTGTGTATGTGTTTGTGTATTATAAATATCAGAGACAAAATATTCTTAAAGTAATTATAGGATGGTTCTGACAAAGGTCAATGTGAATTATTTTAGAAATTTCTTGGACATTTTTCTATGCATGTTAAGCAGGTAACTGGTTTTTATAGTGAAAAGAAAATAATCCAGAATGGGAAAACACAGCACTCAAACCTTTTTCCTAAATTGTTTTTCATCAGCTTTGAAATATATTAAGTATGTTTGTGGCTAAATCTGTATACCACAGCCCAATGAATTCTTTACAAAAACTCTATTTGAAAGATTGGTTCTGTTGCACATGCTATTTTATATAGATTGTTCTCTGCTAATAGACCCTTCATGATCCATTGTTTTTTCTTTGTAAACAAAGTGCAAATTGATAAGAACATAGTGAGATTCTGGAATATACAGTTCAACACTTTTTATTCCATACTGTATACCATTTGAACAATTGCTTTGCATCTTTCTGAATACATCATTGGCAAGATATTTTATCTTTAACGTTCACATTTCTGCAGGAAAATTTTTACTAAAGAAATGCAAAGAGGGATTTTCTTCTATACAGAACTTCAGATGAACCAGTTTTGAATGGATTATGCAACAATATAAGTTGCCAACATATAGTAGATTCATTTTGAGAAAACTGTGGCTTGTGACTTTTACATGTTCAGTGTCAGCATAGCATAACATGATGATTCCTTTGGAATTTGACTGCAGGATGTCTTTTTCTGCTGAGAGTTCCATACCTCTTCAAGTTGAGATTTTATTTTTGAGATGGAAATTACTTCCAGGGAGGGGAGGAGGGAGGGGGAGGGAGAGAGAGACAGAGAAGATGATAGATAATAGCTAGTTAGATAAAAAGATAGATAATGCAACAAAAAATCTATGTTGACAGAAATGAAAATAACAGAGCTACTCACAAAATAATTTTGGTGGAATAGTAGCTGTCACTTTAAAATGAATAAAAGCATTATTAGAAAATCACATTTAAAAATGGTAGTAAGTATACCAAATGATTTAAATGTATTCTACATTAAAGCCATATTTCAGAAATATTTCAGAAATATTTTGAACTTTGCAAGATACTTATTCTAGATAGATACCTATGAGTCTGCGGAGAGGGGCGGCATACAAATCCAATAAATAAATAAATAAAATAAAATAAATACTGTAGATGAAATTCCAATCAGAAACGATAGACATTTGATTATTTATTGATGGTTGTTTATGTGTGCAGGGGCTAAAATGATAACAATATTTGGCTGAGTTTGAGTTTCACTGCCATTTAAAAAGATTGACATATGCACATACAGTAAGGATCCAGTGTTATGCAGCGGTTATAATACATTATAGATAATATAATGGGAAGATCCAGACTGTTCTCTTTCGACACAGAAACCAGCTGAGCAATTTCAGATCATTTATTCTGATTGCAGATTCAGATCACACCCCTGTGAGCTAGGGTGGTGCTATGATTAGAGTGTACCACTACAGGCTACTTCAGCCAACTGTTAACCGTAGTTCAGCTGTTCAAATCTCACCACCGGCTCAAGATTAACACAGCCTTCCATCCTTCTGAGGTGGGTAAAATGAGGACATAGATTGTTGAGGGCAATATGCTGATATTGTAATCCACTTAGTGTTCTGTCCGGCTCTCTGGTAGACTCCTCCCAAAAATTCACAGGTATAAATTTCAGACATGCACACCTTTGAAAATTCAAAGCAATGTTCTTTATAATGAAAATTCACTTAAACCAAGCCCTCTTTTGGTATAGCAAAGAGCACTCGTCTCCAAACAAACTGGTAATTTGTACAAGTCCCTTATCAGTTCTGTGATACTTAGCTTGCAGCTGTGAGGCAATTCACAGTCCTTCTTCTT
The DNA here is from genome assembly GCF_031021105.1 of Erythrolamprus reginae. Lineage (NCBI taxonomy): Eukaryota > Metazoa > Chordata > Lepidosauria > Squamata > Dipsadidae > Erythrolamprus > Erythrolamprus reginae. The sequence continues at coordinate 117,971,142 of NC_091953.1, forward strand.
TCACAAAGTGAAACACACTTGGCTCTGGTTTAGTTTCAAAGTGGGGGAAAATCAGCACACAAAAGGTCAAAGTCAGTAAAGCAGGCACGAAATACAAGGATCAGATAATCCTCCACAATGGCCAAACCCACAGGCTGCTATTTATAGCAGCCTCACTAATTACCACAGTCCCACCCAACCACAGGTGGCCTCATTTTCTTTGATAATAATCTCTCAGTTGTTCCTGCCTATGCATCGCTCTCCACATGCATGGCTATATCATTAACTCTTGTTCTGAATCCAAGGAGGAGCTAGATAATTGATCTCCTTCTGAGCTGTCTGCCACACTCTTCTCCTCCCTATCACTCATGTCTTCTTGGTCAGAGGAGCCTTCATCAGCAGATTCCACCAAGGGGGGGGGAAAACAGGCCTGCAGCATGTGGATGTCTCCCCCACATCCACAGTCCTTGGGGCAGGAGCTGGGCCAGAGCTAACCACAACACTTAGAGAGGGCTGTAAAAGCACTATACTGCAGTATATAAGTCTAACTGCTATTGCTATTCTCTCTCAGTCCTAGTCAGAAAAAACTAAAATATCAATTTACCAACCTGCACTAGGCATATGCAGTAAATGACAACCTGTAACTTTAGAAAAGATGTCTTCATTTTAAGGTGAAGTAATGCAAATTACACAATTAATAAAATTGCTGAGCTCACATTAGAGTTTTCCTGCAGGGTTTTTTTTTGGCTTTCAAATGGTTTATATAGCAACTTGTCTTATTGTTAAACCCTATAAAAAGACTTTTCAAAGTAATTAAAAATGTGGGTTTGGGTTAGTTATAAATGGGTTAGCAGAAAAATCTTGTAATTAGAATCAAAAGAATAGAAAACAACACCCAGATGCCTATCATTAAGGAGGTTGTGATCATCACAAAGTGGTTATACCTCCCATGATGTCAAAACCAGCTACAATTATAACTTCTAATGAAAATCACTTTAAAGATTTCACCTCTGCAAACATTGATTGTGCCTTCTAAAACAGCAAGATATTCTAGGTGGATATAATTCAAATTCTAAATATCCCTATACTTTGCAGCAATTTATGATTAAACCTCTATTACTTGAATTTAAGAGCAAGTTTCCTTGCTATTCTTCATATTGCCTTTATTCACAGAGGATTTAAAAAAGACAAACTCATAAATGTACAGATCAGAAGAATAGAGGAAAAAGTTCTTGTTGTCTGTTATATTAGAGTAATTTTCTGGACCAGCTTCATTTAATAGACTAAAGCAGCTGTCACAGCTTTCATTACTTTTGCAGAATAGGATGAAAATAGCAAATGTACCTAGTTTTCACTGGATTTCTTTCAAGACTTCCCTGCAAAAAAATTCTGAAGTATTTCCCTGATTTTTTTTAAAAAGTAGAACCATCAGTAATGAGGAAAATTGTACAGCACAGCAGCTTCTGGTGAACCATGTTGCGCTGAACAAACATAAAAAACATTATTTCAGGTTAAATCTAATTAAAACTTTCAAACCAAGTTCTTACTTTTTTTTGTTCTATTTATTATATTATCTAGACCCCTATGTATCTTTGCCATATCTGATGGAGACGCTGGCTCTTCTAGGAAGGATGCCCTTATCAATAGTTTTACTGATGACAGACAATAAGGAAGAAAAAGACTGGCATTTGAATTATAGATATGTATCCAATGGTTCAGATGAACTGTTAGCTCCAACGATCAGCTGGGAGCAAAGCAGTTCGCCCCGATGATCAGATGGTCCCATTCACCCATGCTATTTTCCTACCTTTATCTCCTCAGCTGAATCGCACGGTGTTCTGCTGGCGTGTTTCAACTGCCCGTAATTACAAGGTAATTAGTTCAGGAAGACACACACCACACGATAAAAGGAAAACCCAAAAGTTTTTATAAACAGAAAAACAGAAACAGCTCCCTTTTTAAATGTCAAAGGGATTTTCTGGTACACACAAGGCACAGGTTAAATACAGTCCAATTGCTCACCCAATAACTGGGAAATTGAGTCCAATTCTAAAGTCCAGAGAATCCACACACAATCTTGAACAGCACAAAAACCATGATCTTGACAAAACAATGAATCAGATAAACTGCCATGAGGCTAAAACACCAGGCTGCACTTTTATCTGTAGCACTAATTACAGCAGCCTCACCCAACCACAGGTGGCATCATTTTCTCTTGTAATAATCCTTCAGTTGTTGTCTCCTATGCATCACTCAATGCATGCATGGGTGTGTCATTAATTCTTGTTCAAAATCCAGGGATGATACACATGATTGATCTCCTCCTGGGCTGTCTGCCAAACTCCCCTCTTCCCTGTCACTCACGCTTCCTTGGTCAGAGGAGGCTTCGTCAGCAGATTCCATTGGGAGCAAAACAGGCCTGCAGCATGTGGATGTTTCCCCCACATCCACCTGCACATTCCTTGGGGCAGGAGCTGGGCCGGAGCTAACCACAACACATGGCAGAGCTGATTGTCGTGCAAATCAGCTGTGTTACATCTCCGAAGAAACCCAGAAGGGATTTTTTTTTTCCAAACTGTCCATGTGCGCATAACATGCATCTGGCCTGGACATGTGCAAAGTGCATGCACAACGCCTGATCACCAAAGCGGCTGTTAAGCCAGAAGGAACCCAGCATTATATATATCCAGTGATGGCTCCTACAGGTATGGTCAGGCATGCAGAAACAGTAGAAAAAGTTTGGTCGGGTACACAGAACCAGTAGAAAAAAAGTTTTTTTCTTTTTTTTTCTTTTTTTTCTTTTTTTCCCCTTCTTGGCTCTGGGTATGTTTTTCGTATCACAATAAATGAGGTTGAATGTGTATAATTTTAGAAGACCTGTGCATCCGTGTATGTACATACACTTTATAGTAGATAATGTATATTTTTGTGTTCCTGTGTGTAATATGTATGTACACATATGGCATATATACATAGAATTAAACAGGATATTTTGGTTGTTCAGTAATAATAAGAGAAATTGTATCTTCTTGAGGCGAGGAGAGGGCAGGCACCCTTGTTAGCATGACTACTGTATGAATGTGAATGAATGTTTTTAAATTAGAAATCTAAGAATTGTTTTTAGTATATTAATTGGACAAACTATTGTTATGTATTTTGATATATTTTGTGAGCCGCCCCGAGTCCATGGGGAGGGGCGGCATACAAGTCCAAATAAATAAATAAATAAATAAATGAATGAATGAATGAATGAACGAACGAACGAACGAACGAACGAATGAACGAACGAACGAACAAACGAACGAACAAACAAACAAACAAACCCAAACTCCCAGAGAGTAGGACTGCCCCCCCCTCACCTTTCGTAAATTATTAAAAACTCATCTTTGTCGCCAGGCATGGGGAAACTAACACACACCCCAATTGTCAAGGCTGGTATATAGTTTGATTGGTTGTGTGATTATTTTATTATACTATAAGGGTTTTAAATTGCATTTTAAAATTGGATTTGTACACTGTTTATGTTGTTGTGAGCCGACCCGAGTCCTCGGAGAGGGGCGGCATACAAATCTAATAAATTATTATTATTATATTATTATTGATGTGAGTGATGTCAAGTTGGCCACATTTAAGCCAGTTACATGACCTTTAAGCCACTCCCTGGTCACATGATCATCAAGTCACTCCCACCTGATCACATGGCTGGTAAGCCACAGCCATGCCCATAGCCATGCCTATACAGTTTATACATGGTATGTTTGTGTGTATGTTTGCTTTTAATAATGGGGTTTTTAGTGTTTTAAATTATTAGATTTATTTTACATTGTTTTATTGTTGCTGTGAGCCGCCTCGAGTCTACGGAGAGGGGCGGCATACAAATCAAATCAAATCAAATCAAATCTCAAATCAATGAATGAATGAATGAATAAATAAATAAATAAATAGTGCATTAGTGAAGGTTTTTGCAGCCCTTCATTGTATGTATCATTTACTTTATAAATGTTTAGCTAATGTATCTATTCAGTCAAGAAGTTAAGTAAATAGCGGAAAGTGTTGGCTTTTCCAGTCATAAAGAATTATTGACCTAAGCGAGCGGGATAGACTGGCCAGCCTTGAATCAACACCTGGAAGTAGACTGCTAAGAGCAGCATAGACTAGCAAAGAGTGTGTGCATATGCGGGGTGGGGGGGTAGTGAGGTTAAAGCTTGGGGCTGCTCCCATTTAATAATCCAAAACTGAGAAAGTGAAAGACCTCCATACCAATATTACACTTGCAACTCAAAAAGCTGAGGAAAATATAGTTGAAGTGCTTAAACATGCCCAAAATCTCTGCTTCCATTCACTTTTTAAAAGTGGGGAATGCCCTCTCATCCCTTTTAAGGGCATAATATATATATTTAATTGTAGTTTTTGATTTGTCTGGGAAAATGTCATGTGATACTAAGCTCTACTTCACAATCCACTGAAAATGAAAAATGCTACCCTGCTTCGAAAGGACTCATTTATACATATACAAATACATACATACATACATACATACATACATACATACATACATACATACATATGTCACATGTCTTTTTGCTGAATTTGAAAATTATATATATATAATTTATAATTATATATTTAAGTCAATTTAAGTCTAACATAGAGGACAAGGGGGGATTAGAACAGTGTAGACCTAGGACGAGGACATGGGTAAAAAAATTGCAAGAGCAGACATGTACCACTATAGAAAGTAACAACGACAATGGGGGGAAGAAAGGAATACCAAACACCTCCGAAGCATTGCCTCACAACTCCACCCCTCCCTTGGGGAGGGAAAAAGGCAACAGACACGAGTAAAAGCGGTAGATCTCCCTTCAGCCAGCAGGATTAAGCCTCACAATTCCACCCCCTCCCTTGGGGAGGGAAAAAGGCAACAAACATGAGCAAAAGCGGTAGATCTCCCTTCAGCCAGCAGGATTAAGCCCACAATTAGGCTTACCGCAGGGGGGAGGGAAGGGTGTGGCCCCGTGACGCGGGCAATGAGCAGACTGAGTAATGCTTTATAAAGATGTTTGTCTCCCACGGCATTTTAATACTCTGACGAAGTTAGCAGCACGCTAACGAAAGCTAAGTGGTTTTATTAAAGTTTCTATGTTCCGGTGATCGAGATGGCTGCTGCCTCATCATTCACATATATATTATATATATATGAGTCAACCAACCCACTTGCAGCTGTTGAGCCAGCACCAACCCAGCAGTATTTATAGAGGGACATCAGCTCAGACCATGCTTTGTTCACCCAACACAAAACTGAAGACAACAGTCTGAAGATTACAAGTGGGACCTCGTTGAAATGTCACAAGGAGTCTATCAACCATATACGGGAAAAGTGCAGATATCCCTATCTGCATATTTACTGCAGATAGGAATATATAATTGTGTACATACAATAGAATTGATAGGATTAAGTTGAGTTACATTGCAAAGAGGGATAAGAGAAGACGCTAGTGACTTGAATTGAATTCCTGCAAAGGAAAATCATATTTACAAAAAAGGGAGAAAAATCTGAGAGAGCTGGAGAATTGGAGCTAATTCAGAAATATATATATCTCTCTCCTTGTCACACAGGCATAGCAGACTGTAACAGCTGGGTTGTTATACTGCTTCACTTCTCCCACTGGACTATGAAATTCGGTCCTTTTAGACTTGCCTGTCGTCACAAGTTAAGCATTATTGTGACTGTGGCGGATTTTTTTTTTACTAAAATAGATGACTTCATTTCTTGTAAGGGCTTCTTTTTAAGAAGCTGTTGTTAGGAAATGTGTGTGTGTGTGTGTGTGTGTGTATGTATGTACGTACGTACTTACTTACTTACTTACTTACTTACTTACTTACTTACTTACTTACTTACTTACTTACTTACTTATGCATGCCGCGCATTCATATAGGACTCAGGCCAGCTAACAATAATCATAAATGCTAAAATAGTAAAAAAAATACAACAACTATAAACAACAATACTATAAATTATCTTTAAAAAACAGAAATACCTTTTTTTAAAAAAAACTAAAAAGCCATATATTCACACAGTCATTCCTAATTCCAGGCCTGGTCTAAATGCCTTTCCATAAGACTGGTAGGGTGGAGATAATATGGGTTTCTAGTTGCAGTTGATTCCAAAGGGTTGGAGTCACCACAGAGAAGGTGGTGGTGGGGTGGGTGAAGTACAATTTATTTGGAGGGCTCCAGATTGGAGAAAGCTGGCACAATATATACTGTATAAATGATACAAATAGCCAAAAGATGCCTTGCATTTTTCCTAACACGATATGCAAAATATACACTGCTCAAAAAAATAAAGGGAACACTTAAAAACCGAATATAACTTCAAGTAAATAAAACTGTCCACTTAGGAAGCAACACTGATTGACAGTCAATTTCACATGCAGTTGTGCAAATGGAACAGTTGTGCAAATGAAATATTCAATTAGAATATTTCATTCATTCAGATTTAGGATGTGTTATTTGAGTGTTCCCTTTATTTTTTTGAGCAGTATATTAAATATCCTGTTAGGGTGGCACATTGTATTATCACTGATACTGCTGGCTTTCGTTCCCCACATCTTATTTCAAACAATTTTAATTTGATTATGAAGCCTTTTCAAAGGATCAAAAGTTTCATTTCCTTAATCTTCTTTAAATTAGTGGCACACTTTAGAAATGTGGGTGATAGAACAAATTGTTCTATGCAGAAAACCTCTCTGCTCTTTCTTTCAGTGTTTCTTTTATGATCTGATTTTGAAATGCATTTATTCAAAGCACAAATCATTGTAGTCTTTCACGTGCATTTTCTATAACATCTTCAAGGCTTAGCATTGCCATATGATAGAGTTTATTCTCTATTTATAAAGACGTGGCTGCTTTCTCCCCCCACCAAAAAACCCCTAGATTGTCCTCCTTCTCCTCCCCCTCCTCATTTGAGACAATTAATAGACTGCATATGCACAATACTTCTATGTGGATCTAAGATTGCAGCTTGGTTAAATGATAGAAATAAATAGTGTTCACATAGGATGTAAACCAAGTATCTAGGTAAGTAGAAGCCATCACTAGAAATTATGATGGACATCAGTATGAATATCAGGACAACACATCTACTCTCCAAAAAGACCTCAACTTTGTCTCACATTGGTCTAGCACATGGCAACTTCAAATATCAACCAGCAAATGTTCTACCCTCCACATCGGCAAAAAGAATCCGAACCTCATATATAAACTGAATAAACAAAATCTCACAGCCAACCCCCACTCAGTAAAAGACCTTGGAATACTAATATCAAATTATCTAAGTGCCAAAGCCCACTGCAACAATATCGCCAAAAAGGCTTCTAGAGTTGTTCACCTGATCCTATGCAGCTTCTGCTCTGGCAATCTCACGCTACTCACCAGAGCCTACAAAACTTTTGCCAGACCCATCCTTGAATACAGTTCATCTGTCTGTAACCCATACTACATCTCGGACATCAACACCCTTGAAAATGTCCAAAGATACTTCACCAGAAGAGCCCTTCACTCCTCCACTCAAAACAGAATACCCTACGAAAGCAGACTATCAATCCTAGTTCTAGAAAGCTTAGAACTATGTCGCCTAAAACACGATCTAAGTATTGCCCACAGGATCATATGCTGCAACGTTCTACCTGTCAATGACTACTTCAGCTTCAACCGCAACAACACAAGAGCACACAACAGATTCAAACTTAATATTAACCTCTCCAAACTTGACTGTAAAAAATATGACTTCAGCAACCGAGTTGTCGAAGCGTGGAACTCATTACCTGACTCAGTAGTGTCAACCCCTAACCCCAAACATTTTTCCCTTAGACTATCCACGATTGACCTCTCCAGGTTCCTTAGAGGTCAGTAAGGGGTGTGCATAAGTGCACCAGTGTGCCTTCCGTCCCCTGTCCAATTGTCTCTCCTTATCTCATTTATCTTTTCTTCCTTCCAAATATGTTCACCTATACATTTATATCTTTTCTTCTATTATTTTCTTTACTTATATTATTACATATCTTTCTCTTCAATGTATTATGTATTGGACTAAATAAATAAATGAATGAATGAATGAATGAATGAATGAATGAATGAATGAATGAATGTAAAAAGAAAGATTCTGAGTGTATATTCTGAAAACACATATGGGATTTTTGTTGGTTGTTTCTTTTTCTGTGTAGTAAAAATGGAGCGCATAATAATTGTGCATTATGCTCAGTATTGGGAAGCCACTTACCGCACTAACTGGATGGTCCTTGTGCATGTGTGCACGCTCCAAGCGCATGGGTGCATGCACACCCCACACAAGATTTGGCTTTTGCCAAAGGTAGCTGCTTCATGGAGAAATATGGTCCCCCATTGTTTCTCACATGTGTGATTGCTGTGTTGCTTTCCTTCACAACACAAGCCAAATTGTGCGAAATTTCAGCTATTTTTGCCAGGATATTTGCTTCTGTGCATGCACAGAAGCAAAAAACAGTGAAAATAGCCCAAATCTCGCAAGTGCAAGAAAGGTTTCGGCTATTTTCACCAGGATTTTTGCTTCCACACATGGACAAAAGCAAAACATCTGGCGATTTTCACCAGGACTGTGTCCGTTTGTGCTGTTTCCAGGACGAAATCTATTGGTCGTTGTTCTGGTTCCTGGTGGAAGTTTAGTAATTACAAATAACTCTCATTAAATGCATCATTTTATGAATAAAGCAATTCCATTTATTTCTCTGCTCTCTTGTACGTTATCTCTCTTCTAGCCGCATTCTTCACATTCCTTTTCCTGCTTAACTGAGATAAGATTTATTTCCTAACTACATAGATATAAAAAACAGTCACACTGACTAAATACAATACAAAATACTTTGGCTTACTTTAGCATGGCGAGAAAAAACCCCTCCATATATCTTACCCTTCTTCTCCACTAGCCCCCTGACGTGCCAATTACCTCACTACAATATTTAACCCATTCCTCTCCTTAATATCTTCTTCCAGACCTTTGCTCTCTACGTTTCTGAATTCTTCTGAATTTAGGATTAAACCAGGGTGCATCTGATTCTCCCTCGCTGGATCCTGAACTCATAGCCCCATCCTGTGGCTGGCCTCCCACCTGTTCTACTACCTGTAACCCCCCCCCCCCACTACTTCATAAACACTATCTGAATCTGAGTCCTCAATATCTTCATCATCCTCCAACTGATCAAGAGTATGTACAACAGTCGTGCTGTTCCCAGACTATTTCCACTGGCTGGACAACATCCCCCCACATGGGGGGAGGAGCCCATGACTGATTATGCTTCAAGGAATGTTTTGCTTTAATAGTGCTTCCTGTAAAATATCTTTGAAGGTAGCTGCTTCATGGAGAAATATGGTCCCCCATTGTTTCTCACATGTGTGATTGCTGTGTTGCTTTCCTTCACAACAATGTAACACATCTTGTCATTTTCATTCTCAAAAGCCTCTCGTGACTAGAAGCAAGGATGCTAAGAAGTGACCCAAAGGACCTTCAGGAGCAGCTCCCATCATTACCGCATCCTGAAAAAGACATAGTATTAAGTCTCCGTAATGAAGCACCTTGTCAAGTCAAATATAGCCTGCCTCACACATTTCTAGCATATACAGTATAGGAAAAGATTGTGATTATGCCCAGATGCCAATGTAAGAGAAGGCATTTCTTTTCATATAAGAAAAAAGAAGTCTGCATGACAAAGTGTCTCATTCTATTTATATATATTCGGGCATATGGGCACAAAGATATATACAGTATATAGCACATAACTAATAGCTAATTAGTTTTCAGTGTTGTTTATTACTGTGGCTAGAATGTACACATTCTCCAATTACTTTGCATTGGTTTTTGGCTTTTGGCATGATCTAATTTGTACAGTATGCTTCAGTTTGCAATATTTCCCTAGGTATGCCCATGTTACACCAACACTCCGCAGTCTGCATTGGTTGCCGATCAATTTCCGGTCACAATTCAAAGTGTTGGTTATGACCTTTGCTCATGCAAACCAGTGCAAACTGGTAACAAGCGACCACTGACCCACATGTTTGGTTTGTGAATTTCCAGAAGATGATCTGGATTCCAAAACATGATCTAAGTATTGCCCACAAGATCATATTCTGCAACGTTCTACCTGTCAATGACTACTTCAGCTTCAATCGCAACAACACAAGAGCACGCAACAGATTCAAACTTAATATTAACCGCTCCAAACTTGACTGTAAAAAAATATGACTTCAGTAACCGAGTTGTCAAAGCATGGAACTCATTACCTGACTCAGTAGTGTCAACCCCTAACCCCCAACATATTTCCCTTAGTCTATACACGATTGACCTCTCCAGGTTCCTTAGAGCAGGGTTTCCCAACCTTGGCAACTTGAAGATATTTGGACTTCAACTCCCAGAATTCCCCAGCCAGCAGTTGAAGTCCAAATATCTTCAAGTTGCCAAGGTTGGGAAACACTGCCTTAGAGGTCAGTAAGGGGCGTGCATAAGTGCACCAGTGTGCCTTCCGTCCCCTGTCCAATTGTCTCTCCTTATCTCATTTATCTTTTCTTCCTTTCAAATTTGTCCACCTATACTTTTATATCTTTTCTTCTATTCGTTTCTTTAGTTATATTACTACATATCTATTCTCTTCAATGTGTATTATGTATTGGACTAAATAAATAAATAAATGAAGGAAGGAAGGAAGGAAGGAAGGAAGGAAGGAAGGAAGAAAGAAAGAAAGAAAGAAAGAAAGAAAGAAAGAAAGAAAGAAAGAAAGATCTGTTTCTGATGCTAAGGAGATGGGGGTTGCCTTTTTGTACAGAAACTAAAATTTTGCTGTTCAACATAGCATTCTGCAGCTGGTCCTCATATTATTGTTCTTGAGGGTAAGATGTAATTTCTCAATTATTTACACAGGATATGAAAGTCTTTTTTTTAATTAACTGAATTGCATTAAACAAATGACTAAGCTCTCAGATGATCAGTTCTTCTTTCTCCAAAATTGCTTTGAAGGCATTAAAATATCAGTGGCAATACTGATATACAGTAGGTCTGTTTCATAACAAGACTGAATCTGAAGTTAAACAACTTTTTTATATAAATCAGTAGTAGGTTGTAAATCCCATTGGTACCAGTTTGCACACATACTTCTGTGCATGTACAGAAGCATCCCAGCTGGGTGGGCGGAGATTCCCACGGCTGCTGCTACCAGTTCACCAACCCAGGCCGAACCGAAAGCAACCACCGCTGGAGGGAAAGGTGCCAGTCTCTGTGAGATGCTGCTTTGGCATATGGCTGGCTGGAACATGGCTCGCTGTGAAGGGACATTGTTTGCTTGGAGAAGGGCTGGGTGCAAAGGAGGCTTCCTTGGGTGAGCAACCATCTTCCTTCCCCCTCCCGGAGCCCTTCCCAAGGGTTTCTCCTAGCTATCCTGGCATGCAAGGAAAGCACATGGGAGATCTTAGCATCAGTTTACTTATTATTATTATTATTATTATTATTATTATTATTATTATTAATTAGATTTCTATGCCGCCCCTCTCCGCAGACTTGGGACGGCTCACAGCAATAATAAAACCAATGTATAACAAATCTAATAATTAAAAGTCGCTAAAACCCCCTTATTAAAAAGCAAAACATACACACAAACATACCATGCATAAACTGTATAGGCCCGGGGGAGATGTCTAAATTCCCCCATGCCTGGCAGCAGAGGTGGGTTTTAAGAAGTTTACAAAAGACAAGGAGGGTGGGGGCAATTCTAATCTCTGGGGGGAGCTGGTTCAAGAGGGTCGGGGCTGCCACAGAGAAGGCTCTTCCCCTGGGGCCCGCCAGACGACATTGTTTAGTCGACAGGACCCTGAGAAGGCCAACTCTGTGGGACCTAACCAGTCGCTGGGATTCGTGCGGCAGAAGGCGGTCCCGGAGATATTCTGGCACGATGCCATGAAGGGCATTATAGGTCATAATCAACACTTTGAATTGTGACCAGAAACTGATCGGCAACCAATGCAGACTGCGGAGTGTTGGTGTAATATGGGCATATTTGGGGAAGCCCATGACTGCTCTCGCACCTGCATTCTGCACGATCTGAAGTTTACAAACACTCTTCAAAGGTAGCCCTATGTAGAGAGCGTTACAGTAGTCGAACCTCGAGGTGATGAGGGCATGAGTGACTGTGAGTAATGACTCCTGGTCCAAATAGGGCCGCAACTGGTGCACCAGGTGAACCTGGGCAAACGCCCCCCTCGCCACACCTGAAAGATGGTTTTCTAATGTAAGCTGGGGATTCGAGGAGGACACCCAAGTTGCGGACCCTCTCTGAGGGGGTTCAATAATTTCCCCCCCTGGGATGATGGACGGACAGATGGAATTGTCCTTGGGAGGCAGAGCCCACAGCCACTCCGTCTTATCAGGGCTGAGTTTGAGTCTGTTGACACCCATCCAGACCCTAACAGCCTTCAGGCACCGGCACATCACTTCCACTGCTTCATTGACTGATGATCTCCCTCACACTCCCCTTATGGCAATTCTATTTTTCAAGGACTCCAGATATGCTAACTTTTATCAAGAAAAAGCTGTGGATCTCAAATGAAATATTTTCTCTTATCACCAAATTCCAGTTTTATGTTTTCTGTGGTTAAGTTTCTGACTTTGGTCTACATTCACATCTACAACAACATCCCTCTTTTCCAAAAAGAAATAGAATTCTTATTCAAATTTATTTTTATTAATGCAATAGGTTAATGACACATGTTTAATAAATATTTCTCAAGCTTTATTTGAGAATGTTCTTCCACAAATAAATCCCTTTCCCTTATGAAATTCAATAATGTATTAAATGTTCTCTCTCTTTTTAAAAAGAAATATGACTCATTATAGTAAAGTAGGAAATTAAAAACATCATCTTAAGAGCTATAAACATACTTAAATAACAAGCAGATCCAAATATAGGATAATTGTAGGTGAAATATATTTTGTCAACATAAGAATCTTTTTCAGGATTATTTGCAAACACAATGACAGAAACACTTGGTAGTGTCTTTAGCACCCATTCTTTTTGCCTTTAGGAAAGCAATTAAGTCCTTCACTTCTCTATATTGGATTAGCGATTATATTAATAGCTTTTTATGTTTTTTTAAAAAATAATATTGGTAGAGAGAATAAAATCCTCAGGAGAAAAGAGGAGGAGGATACTGCTTTATTAGAGGGTAAATATCCTCAGGGAAAAGGAGGAGGGGGATACTTGTAGAAAAAGGTTAGATCTAAAATCCATCACATTCAAAATGTCATCATCCCAACATTGCAGGCCTCCATGAGCTTTTGAATTCAATCACAGTATGTGCTACAAATACAAAAGTGATACTGGTTACGGACCACTCCTTATGTAGTGCATTTCTGTTTAATAATGAATCTACTCCACCAAACTTCCATGATAACATGCCAATTAAAAACAATAATATGATTTTAGAGCTTTTGCATGTATGACTCTTCTACATTTCCATAAAATACACATTTTTTTTAGCTTAAGCTTACTTCCTGGCCTGAAATATAACTACAAGAAGCAGCCTAATTTAGCCACAAACCTGTTACCTGCTGAAATTCTCTTTTCATGTTGTGAGCCGCCCTGAGTTGTTGTGAGCTGCCCCGAGTCTGTGGAAAGGGGCGGCATACAAATAATCAAATCAAATCAAATGTAAGTATGATGCCTTATAAAATTTATTAAATCTGTCCTTCTTCTAAATATCTACAATACCAATCTTTGTGGCATCCCACAGATCTAGACTAGGACATTTATCAAAGGCTAGAAGCAGAAAGGAACAGATTTTGATCTGTCTGAACTCTCCACTTGAAATGAAAATTTGTACTGGTTTTGCATAGGTTTTTCAAAAATTTATATACATATACCCAAAGTACATTTGCTTATCCAGAAAGAAACAATAAATCATCAATACACACAATTGTGTGATATGCAGAATTGGCAATGGTGGAATTAATACCTGAATGGTTTGAAAGGGTGTTTTTTTTAATGTGAGCATGTGGGACATCATAGCCCACCCCTTGGTTGTTTTTTTAAAAATCCCAATTGGTATTTGCTAATGACCTAAAATTAAGACTGCTGTGAATAGCTGTAATAGTCCATTTCCAATGTGGCAATTGCATATTTGATGTTGATAATCGGCCTCAGCAAGCAGAAGGTTTGCAAACAGATTTAATGGAGCTACTTTTTTAAAGTAGTGATTTGAAGAACAGAGTATTGTATGATTGCATCATTTGTGGAGCAGTAATTCAAAGCACCATTAGGTATGAGCTTTTGAACATATCCATGGTTTGATCTGAGCCTTTCAGTGGAGAACAATGAGAAATAGCATGGGATGATTCATAATAGCAAGTTCTGGGTTTTGAATGGGCACGATGTACAATTGCATATGACATACACAATGGACACCCATCACAATTGAAGAAGTATAAAAACCCTGTCAATGTGCAGAACAGCGAAAATCTCCCTCCCTCCCTCTCTCTCCTCCCTCCCTCCCTCCCTTTCTCTCCCTCTCTTTCTCTTTTTGGTTCCAAATACAAGACTAATATTCAGGAAGGTAACATTTACTTTAAAAAAAAATTGCAGGGTTTTTTCCTATCCTAAATTAAATCTAGCCATGTGACATACAGAAGAAGAAGAAAAATATTCTAGTTTTGTTGGCAGATTCAGAAGTGACGAAATGCAAAGAAGGGCCAGATGACTGGACTTTGATTAATAATATAGAGAGGAGAATTTGTATGTACAGCATTTTAAACTCTAATGTAATAATTTGTGGTTTAAAAAAATATCCTGTAGGTATTGTTTCCCAGGTGTTGGCAGATTAAACATAATAAATGCATGACACAATCATTTATGTTCAAGTACTCCTTGTTTTCTTATCTATAAGCACAAAGTACATGCATGTACTCATCTATAAGAGAGATTTAGATCAAGTCAAGGGCGTTAAAATAGAGATAAATAAAAATAGTAGGCATAAGATTCAAATGGAACTTGGACAAGAGATTAGTAACAGGATAATTTAGAAAAGAATTATATTAATGTGGCATGCAATGAAGAGTAACACAATGGCAGGAATTCTTGCAAGAAAAAAATGTATTTCAGAAGTTTATGCAAAGAGTTTCACAAGAATAAATATAATCAGATAATCATAGAATCATAAGGCAGGAAGAGACAATAAAGATCTTCTAGCAAACTCTCTCCACGAAGCAGGAAGCTTATACTGTCCTAGTCCAATTGTTATCCAGTTTATTTTTGAAAACTTCCATCAATAGAATACCCATAACCCATAACCCACTTTTCATTGACTTAACACTATCCCTCTGTTTTGGCAGTGCAGGGCACTGTTGGCTCATATTTAAGTGGTGGTCCATTAGGACTCCTAGATCTCTCTCATAATTACTACTGATGAGCCAGGTACCACCTATTCTATACATATAATTTCCCCACTTAAGTGTAGGTTCTTACTTTCCTTACCACTGATCTGCATCTTGTTCAGCGGCACCCAATGCTTGAGTCTGTCAAGACCCTTTTGGATCTTGACCCGATTTTTTAAAGTGTTAGCAACATTCCCACCAGATTTGTTAAAATTTGATGAGTTCCCCTACTATTCCCTTATCTAACTCATTTATGAAGATGTTGGAGATACTGGGCCCAAGACTGAAAGTTATGCTAGCCCACTGCATGGTTCCTTCCATGTAAATGTAGTTCCATTGAGGACTACCCACTACATGTAGATGGCATCTGGTTGTGAATCCACCTAGCAGTGGTACCATTTATCCCATATTGTTCTATTTTACAAGAAGTAACCTGTGATGCATTTTGTTAAATGCCTCGCTGAAGTCTAGGTATATTACACCCATACCATTTTGCTGGTTGATTAATTTATTTACTTTGTCATAAAAGGAAATAAGTTTTGTTTGGCAGGATCTCATGCTGGCTTCTAGTAATCACTTTGTTTGTATCTAGGTGTTCACAAATCCTTTGCTCAATTATCTTTTCTAGGATGTTCCCAGGTGTTGAGTCCAGTTTATCGACCTATAATTTCCTAGATTCATTTTTCGCCCATTTTGTAGATTGGGATCACATTGATTCTTTTCCAGTCCTCTGCATTTCAATGTGAGCCCATTCCCAAATTAATATGAACCACCAAGTAGACCAACCTTGTTTGTTCTAGTAATGATATGCAATATTTTCATAGCCTCATTTAACCTTCACTGAAAAATATATCCACTGCATTTGTTTTATAGTTGGATGGCTTTAGAAGATGCTGTAAATCTATACAGGAAAATATCTATAGTCAAAGGTGTGGGAAAGTGAAATCTATGAACAGTTTAATTTGGACCCTGTTTTTTAGACTTAAATAATATGTAATTATATTTTGTGTAATTTGACAACTAGCTAACTGGGTTTATTTGTTTTATGAAAAGAATTAAAGGTAAGGTTTTACAACTCAGTTCAGCAAAGACCTTCATTTTTAAAAAAACAATCTTTTTTCATTTTGCAACAATCTATCATGTCTCTCTCCCTCTCTCTCTCACTACCTATCTATCCATTCTCTCTATCTGCTTGCCTACCTCCTACCTACTTACCTACGAGAGAGAGAGAAACAGACACAGAGAGAGAAAGGGAGAGAGAGACTATGAGACAATAATGATAAAATAAAGTTGAGTTGAGTTTAATTATTGGTGACAGTATATTTTAGCAACACAATAGAACTGTTTTGTCCCTGTTTCCTGGTAGAAATAACATTGTTAGTTTCCCAGTTTTACAACCTTCAAAAGTCATGATGGCTCTCATTATGAACTAGGGCCAAACCTGATCAATTAAGTACTCTGTTTTTCTGACTTTTACTCCAGTTCTAACCATTGAGACAGACTATTTCTTTAGATCTGACAAGATTGTTTCCAGCATTCGAAATTACATGACGAAATGTGATTTACAGGTAGTAACCTAAATGTCTAATAATTATGCTAAGGAGATAGCCATACTATTTATGCTCTCTACATGGGGCTATCTTTGAAGAGTGTACAGAAACTACAAATCGTGCAGACTGTGGCCACGCGAGCATTCATGGGCCTCCCAAGCCATGCCCATGTTTCCCCAGCACACCACAGACTGCATTGGCTACTGGTTGGTTTCCAGACATGATTCAAAGTATTGGTTATGACCTATAAAGCCCTATAAAGCCCTACATAGCATCAGACTTGCAGGTCCGCCTTCTGCTGCATGAGTCCCAGTGACCGGTCAGATACCACAGAGTCGTCCTTCTTCAGGTCTCGTCAACTAGACAATGTTGCTTGGCGGGGCCTAGGGAAAGAGCCTTCTCTGTGGGAGCCCCAGCCTTCTGGAATCAGCTCCCTCCAGATATTCGTACTGCCCCCACCCTCCTTGCCTTCCATAAGAACTTGAAAACCTAGCTATGCCACCAGGCTTGGGGTCACTAGACCCCAGCTTCTGTCCAACCAGTGCAATGTATGCTTGTTGTTGAATGTGAATGAATGATTCTTAATGTTTCAGGGTTTTTAGAGTAGTTAATTCTATTAATTGGATTTTAGACTTTGATATTGTATACTGTTTTTTATTATGTCCTAAGAGAGGGGTGGCACACAAATCCAATAAATGAATGAACGAATGAATGAACGAACGGATGAATGAATGGATGGATGGATAATAAATAAATAAATAAATAAACAAACAAACAAACAAACAAACAAACAAACAAACAAACAAACAAACAAACAAACATGGAGTTGGACCTGGTTAGTGATTTTATATAACACTATTAGGAATAATAAATAAGTGATCCTCTCTTTAGCACAACATTACTGACTCTTATGGATACTGATGTGGCCTATTTTATAAAAAAAGTGATTCTCAAAATAATTTCAGTGATTTAGTAGGTTTATAGGCCAATCATTTACATTGTCAATCAGAATAGATGACAGTTTTATCAAACATAGCACACATGCACACGCACACACACATGAAAAGAAAACCCCTAATATAAATACTAAAACATCTTCAGATTCAAAGGGGGATTGCCAACTAATTACAATGAAAATCCATATAACAGGTGGAGCCTATCTCAAATTGTTTCTACACAAAGACCTGCTGAGATAACCAGATTTTAATTACTTTTCCAACAGGGCTGCAGCTTGTCAAATCTCCAGAAGAATGTTATTCCAGAGAAAGGGTGGCACAGTGATTGGGAGAAAAAAACCCATTCTAAAGCACTAACTTTCTTTTCCCTAGGCTAACATTCACTATAATTGGTACATAAAGATTTTTGTATAGGGACTTATATTTTGAGTAGGGAATTATATTTACAGTTTCATCTTTGCATGTGCATAGTTGATTCTGTTTAGGTAAAATGACTATTGTTTCCTTTTGGAGAGGATTTGATTGGATTTTTTTCCTTAGGAAACCTTCTCATTTAGGACATTGAAATAATCTTATTCCCACAATGCTTGATTCTTTTTAATACTGAAATCAGCAGTTTAGTACTGAAGTAGTGGGTTCCTACATCTAATTACGTGCAGCTCTGCAACTCTGGTGCATGAGCATGCATTCAAGTGCAATTTTGTTTCTGCACCTCTGCAGCAGTGAAGGGCTACCAAAATGTTTACTACCACACTGTGGGCATGGCTTATGCATTTTCTTTCAACATCTTTCAGTGCAAATTGGGGGCTCTGGGGTGGAGCTCCATTTTCACTACCCCACTGTATTCCCTCCCGCATCTGGGCAGCAGCCCACCGCTGCTTCGTGGGTAGCAAAATCTTGCATGGGGATGCACATGTACATGTTTTTTTCATTGATTTTGTCCAGTACACAATGAGGGTTTTAGTGGGTATACGCATAGTAAAATACATGATGAAGGTTATAGAGGATATACTCATAGAAAAATATATCTAAGAAAGAAGAGAAGAGAAGATATAGGAATAGAAAATATCAATGAAAGAATAGAAGAAGAGATATAGGAATAGAAGAAAGGTATAGGAGATATAGGAGAACAATAGGACAGGGGATGGAAGGCACTCTAGTACACTTGTAATCGCCCCTTACTGACCTCTTAGGAATCTGGATAGGTCAACTGTGGATAATCATAGGGTAAAGTGTTGGGGGTTTGGGGATGACTCTATGGAGTCCGGTAATGAGTTCCATGCTTCGACAACTTGGTTACTGAAGTCATATTTTTTACAGTCAAGTTTGGAGCGGTTGATATTAAGTTTAAATCTGTTGTGTGCTCTTGTGTTGTTGTGGTTGAAGCACAGAAGCGTGCGCGGAAGCAAAAAACCTCACTTTCTCCCAAACGAATAGTCATGCGCCAGAGCGGCAGAGCTGTGCACAATTTGACATACCGGTAGGAATCCACTACTGAGCCAAATGCCGGGTTAGAGAGGTATTTGAATATTCAAATGGGTCCTGAAATTATTCAAAAGGATTTTAAAAAGTATAAAAATAGCTTCCAAAACAAAAATAAATAAATAAATAAATAAAAAGACTAGAAAATATAGTCTTTTTATTTTCTGTTTGTGAAGTTATTTATTTACTTGTTACTAATTTAATTGTCCCAAGGAAAGGAATGGAAAATGAAATCTACAGCTCATAAATGAAAGATATTTAACTAGGCTACTGCTGCCATTGAATTTAAACACAATGAAAACTTAAAGGGGTGAAGCGGAGGAAAAAAGGAAACTTTCCATAAATTATTTCTTCTGGGATGACACCAAGACTACTTCTCTTGCTATCACTTCTCTTCATATCACTTTTTGTGATTTAAAATCAATATATCCACAGCCAATTAAGATGTCTTTCACTCAGAGTGAGAATCCAGAGATAATCTACTGCTTTGTATTTGAAATTATGTGAAAATGCGTCAAAGAAGGCGGAATGATAGAAAGGATCTGGTGGTATGATGGAACTATGATAGGGTGGTCATGTGAAAGGGTGTGGCAGATGTGTGGAATGGAAACATTTTGATAGTATTTATTTATTTATACTTGCATACAGTACATAATAATTATACAGTGTTCCCTCGATTTTTGTGGGTTCAAACTTCGCAAAAAGTCTATTGCACAGTTTCTCAAAAATATTAATTAAAAAATACTTTGCGGTTTTCCCCCAATACCACGTTTTTTTCTGCCCAATGACATCATATGTCATCACCAAACTTTCGTTCGCCTTTAATAAATATTTTTAAAATAAATTTTAATAAATAAACATGGTGAGTAAAAATTTAAATGGTTGCTAAGGGAATGGGAAATTGCAATTTAGGACATTAAAGTGTTAAGGGAAGGCTTGTGATACTGTTCATAGCCCAAAATATTGTATTTACTTCCGCGTCTCTACTTTGCGGAAATTCGACTTTCGCGGGCGGTCTCAGAACGCAGTTGGAATGACTGAGAAAGAAGTCTTAGAGCTTCAGAAAGCTTAATATGGTTGACATTGTATTCCCCATTGTGATAGGCCATAAGAAACGTTATGGAAGGTGTTAGACAAGCTATTTTCATGGTAAGGTAATCTAACAATTTGGTACAGTACTAATTCTAGTCCTTCAACCTCGCCCCAGCAGGATTAATGGATACCTTAACCCAGTGAAGGGCTACCAAATTTTTTACTACCACACTGTGGCCGTGGTTTGCTTGCTTGCTTATTTATTTATTTGTTTGTTTGTTTGTTTGTTTGTTTGTTTGTTTATTCATTCATTCATTCGTTCATTCATTCATTCATTCATTCATTCAATCAATCTCATTTTACCCACCTCGGAAGAATGGAAGGCTGAGTCCACCTTGAGCCGGTGATGAGATTTGAACCGCTGACCTTCAGATCTACAGTCAGCTTCAGTGGCCTGCAGTACAGCACTCTACCTGCTGCGCCACCCCGGCTCATGCAGGATGCCGTACATTTTCTTTCAACATCTTTCAGTTCAAATTGGCTGCTCTGGGGTGGAGCTCCATTTTTGCTACCCCACTGTGTCCCCCTCCCGTCCGGGCAGTAGCCCACCCTGTAAACCACAGTTCATGATGGGGAATGTCAGATCCATGCTCAATAGGATTTGGCCTTCCACAGTGCAATATCCAGTATTGCATCACGAAGACTTGGTTGAATGCAGCCTTTTTAAGATTTGTCCACCAGATTTCCAGATGTTGCAGCAGCCTCAAGGTAGTGATTGAAAAATGCAAGTGAGGAAGTACTCAAATTTTCTTGGCATTGATTAGAAATACTGCCTCCAGATGGCTGGGTATGACTACCTGTATATTATATTGGGCCTTAGGGCCATGTTTGAACAACTATCAGTGTACCAACTGCCCTGCTTTTCCTTATGAAGAATCATATCAGACAGCTAGGCTGTTGGCCTGTCTGATTCTATTATTATGCAGACATATTGAATTAAAGATATGGCCTATGAGTATTTATGAGTATTTTAGTTGTCTTGATCACTGAATTAACACCAAGAATATATATTTGTCTACATGTTGTCAATACTTGTTGTAAGTAGCTTTGCTGCATGTAGTTAAAAACCATTAAAGCCCCCACTGTGTTGACTTCTGTATCAGGTGCCACTTTTGCAAAGGAAAATTTACCTCCAGTACAAAAAGAACCCCATCCCACCGTTTCATTGTTCCTCACATTGCCATTACTCTGATAAAATCATATCAGAGTGTGACCTCTGTTCCAAGTCTGGCCATGGATGATCTGGGACAGATTCATGGAGGATTTGCCCATTCTATAAGAAGCTACATTTAGATTTAGATATTTTGTCAATTATTTGCCAATCTCCCATTTTTTTTACAGAAGGGTATGAAGAAACTATGCTACAGTTTCTGTATAGGTGGATTCCAAATCCAATTTAATCTAATGAACAGCCAGCCAATCCGAGTCTATGGAGAGGGGCGGCATACAAATTTAATAAATAAATAAATAAAATAAATGGTCGGCTGGAGTTGTGATGGGGCCAGCAGGGAATGTGGCTTCTGGCACTATGCCAGCATGGGGAGATTGGGGCGAGATATCACCCGATCTCCCCATCACCCCGGCAACCAGCCGAGGCTTCGGCTGAGACAGGGGGTGTGTCTGCGTGCCCTGAAAGCAGGGTGATGCAGCGAGACTTCCTCTTCTTACCTTGGCTTCTGGTTGCCTAGGCAACCAGTCAAAGCTGAGTTTTGACAGCTGGGGGCATGCGCAGCGAGCCCTATAAATAGGGATGCGCAGGGGAGGCTCTGCATTTTCTCTCTGGCTGTCATCCCAAGATTGAACAAGGCTGGACCCTTCAGTGTTAAATCTAGTCCCCGGACGCTGTGGTGCCAAATGGTGGGGACGCCCGTCGTCGGGGGGACTACTGAAACGGGGGCCATGGTGCAGGCCTGGAGCCAGAGAGACTATTGCGAGGGGAGATGCCACCCAGGAAGAACAGCGAGCAGTGGAAGGCAATTGAAACAAACGACAAGAAAAAAGAAGGACATAAGGTTGAGGAAGTTGGGGGAAACAATAATTAAACCATATGGACTTGGACTGGGGATGCTGGTCAGTGGTCAGGGCCAGCACTTTGGTGATCTTTTTCCCCAGAAACCTGGAAAATTGCTAAGTGGACAATTATATAAAATCTTAACCCTGCTGTTCTGTTCGGGTCGTATGTGACCCGAAGCCAAGTTTGAGTCCCTGTAAAAAATTTTCCCTGCATATCTGAAACTTGAAATTTCATGACTATTTATCATTTCAGGGGTTCTCTCTATGAGAATTTTTTTGGGGGGTGGGGGGCTTAGTTTTTGCTGGGCAAAAAAAGTTACAAATCTTATGTTCCCGGGTCACCCTGACCCGGACCGAAAACTCTTCATTTGCAGTGCTTATGTTTGGTCTTTTTGAAAGCTTTTTTCACTTGGAAAGTAGTCTGAACATTTCTGCACACAATGATATGAAAATTGAAATGAAAAAAGTAAATCTTATTGGTTTATTTTGCGGATATAATGCACGCCCCCCCCGTTTTTGTGAAATTTTTTTCACTTTATGGATAGTTTTGCTTGCAAAATGCATTCTATTTTACTAAAGTTGGTGTGAGATTGGTAGCTTGAACATTTCTGAATATAAGAAAAATATAAAGGAACTGAAAAAAATGATTCTTATTGGTTTTTTAACATCAGAAATAAGGCCTCCCCCCCCCCCCTTGGCTGCTTGCAACCATTTTCACTTTTTATTTTTTTATGCTCCAAATCCGAAATATTCTTTAAAATCTTAGGCATTCATTTACTCAATTTAACAATGCTGATCATCAAAAAATATTTTTGGGGTGGTGGCTAATTGTTTTCTGGGCAAAAAAAAATCATAACTTTGAATCTGTTTCTGTTCGTATGTGACCGGACCAAAAATAATTTTTTTAGGTACTTGAATTTGATCTTTTTGAAAACTTTTTCAACTGGAAAACTAGTTTGAACATTTATGAACATAATGATATGAAAATTGAACTGGAAAAATTGAGACTTATATTTTTATTTTGATCAAAAAGCCCCTCCCCCCATCCTTTTTTAATTTCGTGTCAATTTCTATTTTTTAAGGCTACAAATCCCTAAGGAATTTTCCCCCAAAAGGTTTGATATACTAAATTGAACATTTCTGAATATAAGAAAAATATAAATGAACTGAAAAAAATGGTTCTTATTGGTTTATTTTTGCCACAAAAGGGCCACCCCCCCCCTCGGCCTTGCTATGTGCCATTATTGTCACTGTTTATACATATTTGTCTAGAAATATTTGGAATATCCTTTTGAAAATCAACCACATTGTAGCCAGAGAACTAATTTTATGAAACAAATCCATTTTACTAAAAAAAAGTATGTAAGTTTGAAATTAACAGCATAATTTTTATATAAATTGAAATAATTGAGGCATACTTTATGTGCAAAATAAACCAATATGCATCAATTTTTCCAGTTCAATTTTCATATCATTATGTTCAGAAATGTTCAAGCTACCAATCCCACACCAACTTTAGTAAAATAGAATGTATTTTGCTAGCAAAACTATCCATAAAGTGAAGACTATTTAAAAAAAACGGGCGGGGCGTGCATTTCATCAACAAAATAAACCAATATGCATCAATTTTTCCAGTTCAATTTTCATATCATTATGTTCAGAAATGTTCAAGCTACCAATCCCATAGCAACTTTAGTAAAATAGAATGCATTTTGCAAGCAAAACTATCCATAAATTGAAAAAAATTTCACAAAAACAGGGGGGGCGTGCATTATATCCGCAAAATAAACCAATAAGATTTACTTTTTTCATTTCAATTTTCATATCATTGTGTGCAGAAATGTTCAAACTACTTTCCAAGTGAAAAAAGCTTTCAAAAAGACCAAACATAAGCACTGCAAATGAAGAGTTTTCGGTCCGGGTCAGGGTGACCCGGGAACATAAGATTTGTTATTTTTCTTAAACAGAACAGCAGGGTTTTTAAGCCATTTACCTAGACTTTGGTACCACCTTGCTATTGACTATTTAAGAACTACTGACTGGCTCCTTTTTCTTCTATATTTTTCTATATTTTTAATACATCTTAATACATTTTATTCTTAGCTATTTTTATATTTTTATATTTTTATTTGTTTAATATTTAACTAACTAATTAATTAACTGGAAATTGCATTTTTTACATATTTATTAGCGTTTTTACTGTTTTAACTGTTATAAATTTAATCTATTTTTAGTATTGGGGGTTCAAAATTTAAATGGATGACTGGGACAGAATTACTTGTGTGCATGGGCTGAATGGCCGGTATGATTGGGATGACTGGGGTGGGTGGGGTCACGGTATGGATGAGATGAATGGTGGGAGTATGAATGGTAGATTTGGCCCACCTGACGCTCAAGAGGCGGGAGGGGATGGGGCATCGATCTCTGGGGTGGCAGAGGGTCGGAATATTCCTGTGTTGCTGGGGAGAGGCAGATATGGCGGGGGCCGCGGAGTTAGCCGTTCCAGGGGAACGAGGGACCGTTGCTTAATAACGATCCCTTGTTCTGGCTCCGTGAGCCCAATCTTGGGTACTGGTGATGAGTGTAACTCTGGCCCTGGACTCAGGTTGCTGCTGCTTAATGCCAGGTCGGTGGTAAACAAAGCTCTCCTCATCCGGGATCTGATCCTGGATGAGGAGGCCGACCTGGCATGTATTACTGAAACCTGGCTGGGCCCAGAGGGAGGTGTTCCTCTCTCTGAAATTTGCCCAGCTGGGTTTCAGATATGGCATCAACCTCGACCCCAGGGAAGGGGGGGAGGAGTGGCTATTATAGCCAGGGAGAGCCTTTGCCTACGTGGACTCATTGCTCCGGAAATTGCGGGTTGCGAGTCACTCTTGATGAAGTTGGACCTAGGGGTTCAGGTGGGCTTATTTCTCACGTACCTGCCTCCCAGCTGCGTGTCAAAAGCCCTGCCTGTGCTACTCGAGGAGGTAGCCGGGTTGGCGGTGGAGTTCCCCAGACTTATTGTCTTGGGGGACTTCAACCTGCCGTCACTCGGCGAAACCTCTGGGTTGGCACAGGAGTTCATGGCCACCATGACAGCCATGGACCTGACTCAAGTAGTACGGGGTCCGACTCATGAGGGGGGGCACGCACCCGACATGGTATTCCTTTCCGAGCAACTGAGTAATGGTCTGAGACTAAGGGGCTTAGAAGCAGTGCCTTTGTCATGGTCAGACCATTTTCTACTACGGCTTGACTTCCTGGCTCCAATCCTTCCCCGCAGGGAGGCGGAACCAATTAAGATGTTCCGCCCCAGACGCCTGATGGACCCAGAGGGCTTTCAGATGGCGCTTGGGGTTATACCAGAGGCACTTGTCCACAGTTCGGCAGAGTCTCTTGCGAAAGCCTGGAACGAGGCTGCAGCAGAGGCCCTTGACCGGATTGCGCCTTTGCGACCTCTCCGTGGCGCTAGACCCCGTAGAGCTCCATGGTTCAATGAGGAGCTCCGGGAGTTGAAACGCCAGAAGAGACGTCTAGAGAAGCGATGGAGGAAGAGTAGGTCTGAATCTGATCGAACACTTGTAAGAGCTTTTATTAAGACTTACAAAGTGGCGCTCAAGGCGGCAAGATGCGCGTACCATGCCGCCTTGATTGCATCAGCGGAATCCCGCCCGGCCGCTCTGTTTAGGGTGACCCGCTCCCTTCTTAATCAGGGGGGAGTTGGGGAGCCCTTGCAGAGTAGTGCCGAGGACTTTAACTCGTTTTTCGCTGATAAAGTCGCTCGGATTCGGGCCGACCTCGACTCCAATTGTATAGCAGAGTCGACTGACAACGAGTCAGTCGAGGTGACTGGGGCACGTACTTGTCCACCTGTCTGGGAAGAGTTTGATCTGGTGACACCTGATGAAGTGGACAAGGCCATTGGAGCTGTGAGTTCCGCCACCTGTTTACTGGATCCGTGTCCCTCCTGGTTGGTCTCGGCCAGCAGGGAGGTGACACGGAGCTGGGCCCAGGAGATTACCAACGCTTCCTTGGGGAGGGGAGTTTTTCCATCACTCTATAAAGAAGCGCTTGTGCGCCCCCTCCTCAAGAAGCCCTCCCTGGACCCAGCTGTGCTTAATAACTACCGTCCAGTCTCCAACCTTCCCTTTATGGGGAAGGTTGTTGAGAAGGCGGTCCTTGGAAGAAGCCGATTATCTAGGTCCCCAGCAGTCGGGTTTCAGGCCCGGTTACAGCACGGAAACCGCTTTGGTCACGTTGATGGATGATCTCTGGCGTGCCCGGGACAGGGGTTTATCCTCTGTCCTGGTGCTCCTTGACCTCTCAGCGGCTTTCGATACCATCGACCATGGTATCCTTCTGCGCCGGCTGGAGGGGTTGGGAGTGGGAGGCACTGTTCTTCAGTGGTTCTCCTCCTACCTCTCTGGCCGGTTGCAGTCGGTGTTAGTGGGGGGACAGAGGTCGACTCCTAGGTCTCTCCCTTGTGGGGTGCCTCAGGGGTCGGTCCTCTCCCCCCTGCTATTTAACATCTACATGAAACCGCTGGGTGAGATCATCCAAGGACATGGGGTGAGGTATCATCAATATGCCGATGATACCCAGCTTTACATCTCCACCCCATGCCCAGTCAACGAAGCGGTGGAAGTGATGTGCCGGTGCCTGGAGGCTGTTGGGGCCTGGATGGGTGTCAACAGACTCAAACTCAACCCGGATAAGACGGAGTGGCTGTGGGTTTTGCCTCCCAAGGACAACTCCATCTGTCCGTCCATTACCCTGGGGGGGGAATTATTGACCCCCTCAGAGAGGGTCCGCAACTTGGGCATCCTCCTCGATCCACAGCTCACATTAGAACAACATCTCGCAGCTGTGGCGAGGGGGACGTTTGCCCAGGTTCGCCTGGTGCACCAGTTGCGGCCCTATCTGGACCGGGACTCACTGCTCACAGTCACTCATGCCCTCATCACCTCGAGGTTCGACTACTGTAATGCTCTCTACATGGGGCTACCTTTGAAAAGTGTTCGGAAACTCCAGATCGTGCAGAATGCAGCTGCGAGAGCAGTCATGGGCTTACCCAGGTATGCCCATGTTTCACCATCACTCCGCAGTCTGCACTGGCTGCCGATCAGTTTCCGGTCACAATTCAAAGTGTTGGTTATGACCTTTAAAGCCCTTCATGGCACTGGACCAGAATATCTCCGAGACCGCCTCCTGCCGCACGAATCCCAGCGACCAATTAGGTCCCACAGAGTGGGCCTTCTCCGGGTCCCGTCAACTAAGCAATGTCGGTTGGCGGGCCCCAGGGGAAGAGCCTTCTCTGTGGCGGCACCGGCCCTCTGGAACCAACTCCCCCCGGAGATTAGAACTGCCCCTACTCTTCCTGCCTTCCGCAAACTTCTTAAAACCCACCTTTGCCGTCAGGCATGGGGGAATTGAAACATTCCCCCCCCTGGGCACGTTGAATTTATATATGGTATGCTTGTGTGTGAGTCTGTTAGTTTGTGGGGTTTTTTAAATCTTTAAAATTTTAAATTGTTGATTACTTATGATTTGTCTTTTACATGTTGTGAGCCGCCCCGAGTCTTCGGAGAGGGGCGGCATACAAATCCAAGTAATAAATAAATAAATAAATAAATAAATAAATCCCAGGAGCGAACACCCACCCTCCTCTATTTGCAGTGTGCTTTTAAGGGTCACCTTTTAGGGACCAAGTAGGATTTTTTTATGGTTTCAACCTTTGTTGCGGCTGTTTTTTCGCCTACTTCACATTGGAGAGTTAGGATGGACAGGTTTATTTTTTATTTTATTTTTTTATTTTATTTTATTTTATTTTATTTTATTTTATTTTATTTTATTTTATTTTATTTTATTTTATTTTATTTTATTTTATTTTATTTTATTTTATTTTATTTTATTTTATTTTATTTTATTTTATTTTATTTTATTTTATTTTATTTTATTTTATTTTATTTTATTTTATTTTATTTTATTTTATTTTATTTTATTTTATTTTATTTTATTTTATTTTATTTTATTTTATTTTGATTTATTTTATTTTATTTTATTTTATTTTATTTTATTTTATTTTATTTTATTTTATTTTATTTTATTTTATTTTATTTTATTTTATTTTATTTTATTTTATTTTATTTTATTTTATTTTATTTTATTTTATTTTATTTTATTTTATTTTATTTTATTTTATTTTATTTTATTTTATTTTATTTTATTTTATTTTATTTTATTTTATTTTATTTTATTTTATTTTATTTTATTTTATTTTATTTTATTTTATTTTATTTTATTTTATTTTATTTTATTTTATTTTATTTTATTTTATTTTATTTTATTTTATTTTATTTTATTTTATTTTATTTTATTTTATTTTATTTTATTTTATTTTATTTTATTTTATTTTATTTTATTTTATTTTATTTTATTTTATTTTATTTTATTTTATTTTATTTTATTTTATTTTATTTTATTTTATTTTATTTTATTTTATTTTATTTTATTTTATTTTATTTTATTTTATTTTATTTTATTTTATTTTATTTTATTTTATTTTATTTTATTTTATTTTATTTTATTTTATTTTATTTTATTTTATTTTATTTTATTTTATTTTATTTTATTTTATTTTATTTTATTTTATTTTATTTTATTTTATTTTATTTTATTTTATTTTATTTTATTTTATTTTATTTTATTTTATTTTATTTTATTTTATTTTATTTT
The DNA here is from genome assembly GCF_031021105.1 of Erythrolamprus reginae. Classification (NCBI taxonomy): domain Eukaryota; kingdom Metazoa; phylum Chordata; class Lepidosauria; order Squamata; family Dipsadidae; genus Erythrolamprus; species Erythrolamprus reginae. The sequence goes on from NC_091953.1 coordinate 118,000,379, forward strand.
ATTTTATTTTATTTTATTTTATTTTATTTTATTTTATTTTATTTTATTTTATTTTATTTTATTTTATTTTATTTTATTTTATTTTATTTTATTTTATTTTATTTTATTTTATTTTATTTTATTTTATTTTATTTTATTTTATTTTATTTTATTTTATTTTATTTTATTTTATTTTATTTTATTTTATTTTATTTTATTTTATTTTGATTTATTTTGATTTATTCATTCATTCATTCATTCATTCATTCATTCATTCATTCATTCATTCATTTATTTATTTATTTATTTATTTATTTATTTATTTATTTATTTATTTATTTATTTATACTCCGTAGGAGGTGCGGTGCACATTAGTTTTAATCTGGTTAAAATTGGCTGATCCCTTTGGTCACTGGGATTTGGCAGGTAAGGGGCGGAAATGGGCAGCAATAGCAACTGCACGTTCTCCTTTAGGGCATCTTTTGGGAGGTGATGGGCGGCCTCTTGCCAGGAACTCTGGGCGGCTACCAGCCTGAGCAATTGGAGGGGGGATCCCCTTGGGACACACCTAACCCTATTATCAGATGGGGATGGGATGGTAAGCCCCTCCTACATGATTTGTGGCCTAGAACATGGTGATGGGTTTGACCCCTCACTTTGATCGGCAAGGAGCTACGCCCATAGTTGCCCAGGAATGTTTACCGTCAGGAATTTCCATCCCGTTTTATGATTGGCATCTGCAGCTCCTGATTATTAGTTAATAATCAATTATTATTTTATTTATTTATTTATTTTATTAGATTTGTATGCCGCCCTCTCCGAAGACTCAGGGCGGCTAACAACAATATAAAAAGACAATGTAAACAAATCTAATATTAAAAGCAATCTAAAAAAACCCAATTTATAGAACCACTCATACATACAAGCATACCATGTATAAATTCTATAAGCCTAGGGGGAAGGGAAAATTCAATTTCCCTATGCCTGATGACAGAGGTGGGTTTTAAGGAGCTTGCGAAAGGCAAGGAGGGTGGGGGCAACTCTGATATCTGGGGGGAGCTGGTTTAATATGATAAACAATAAAGTGACCCGTTTCTTCCAGCTCTTTGTGTCTGCATTCTCATTCCACCTCTGTTGCAACTAGTAATTGCCTTTAATTTCTACGTGTTCCAACAAAACACATCTTAGCCAGATTCCACACTTTCCTGAAAAACTATTCCACACTTTCCTGAAAAAAAAAAACCATTTTTATAGAACCTTTCCCACAGGAAATAAGGGATTTGGAGGTTCATCAGTGTACTTCCTCCATGGCAACACTCCCTCTATACTCTGCTTGAGACACAGAATGTTCCCAAAAGTTAAAGGTTACCCCACATATGCGTTCTAGTTGTTTCCGGCTCTAGGGGAAGTGCTCATCTCTGTTTCTAAGCTGAAGAGCCAGCACCATCCAAAGATGTTTTCGTGGTCAACACCAAAGGTGCACGGAGCACTGTTACCTTCTGTTGTGATTCCATCTGAGGCCCCTCAGGGAACGGCTGATCCTCTGCCGGCTTCCTGCTCAGAGGGGGAGGATCAGGAACAGGAGGTTCAGGCAGACAGGGAGGAGGAATCTCAGGCTGAGGGAGAGGGAGGACAGCCAGAGTCCCCCGAGGGGGAGCTCTCCCCAGCAAGCAGCCTGGATTCCTTAGATGAAAATGCACAAGCAATCATCGATCTCCGGCAGAGAAGAGCAACACAACGAAGGGGACAATTAGCCAGGTACTTTCAGCACTAAAGAGGCAACAGCTGGGTTTGGGTGTGGTGCTCTCTGGAAAGGCTGAAAAGGCAGACCTACCCTTCCTGGCTTGTGGAGTATTATCTTTGGGAGTCCTGGGACCTGGCTGTGATCTTTGGCGTCTTGGAATTCTGGTTTGTGACTTTGAATACTGAAACCTTGGGGGGGGAAAGGTGTGGGTCTTATTCTCTACAGTGGTGGGTGTGCCAGCAAGAAGTCTGCTGTATTGTCTGGCCATCAGGACTCTGCTGTGAAGTCTCATAGCCTGCCTGTTGGGAAGAACAGGTTTTTCTCTGTATTTATTTTTCAAACTATAAAGTGCTTTTGCTTTTACCAGCGTGTCTGGCTGCTTTTTCCAGTTGGTGTTGAAGTCTGGGGGCACCCAGACAGAACACCTTCCCAACAAAGTGGTACCTTTTTTTCTACTTGCATCTTTTACATGCTTTTGAACTGCTAGGTTGGAAGAAGCTGGGACAAGTCACCGAAGCTCACTCCATTACGCACCACTAGGGATTCAAACCCCAGTGAACGGCCAACCTTCTGATCCCAAATACTTGGCCTTAAAAAAAAAATACTGAAAACTTTTAAAAAACCTGCAGTGTTAGATGCTAATATATTGTTTGTTTTGCTTACTCCCATTGTCAAACACCATAAGCATATAGAATTAGGCAGTATATAACATTTGTATAAATAAAATAATACATTCCCGCTCTGGCTTAAGAGATTTCTACCAGTTTGACATCATCATGTTTTATTTACAGAAACATTCTGACATTTTAATGTACTAGCCAAAGGCTTATTATGTGCTGTCAATGCAGATTTTTACAACAGGACCAGGTCTCAGAAGGCTTCAGCTAACACTACCGTGAAACCTTTTAATGAAACTGACAAGGAAAAACCCCCTTGCAAGAGGAGGGGGGGGGAGGCTGTATGGTTTCTTTATGAGTTATGTAATCAGAGAAGTAAATTATAATTTCAGAATATTATTCAACATTATATCGTTCCTTCGTCTTCAAAGGCACAAAATTTCAAAGTAACACTAGTATCTTAAAATACAACTACATTTATCTTCACAGGTCCAATCATACACTCATATAGGAGTCTGTTATAATATGATTTCAACATGCCTGATGTTGACTGGAATATCCCCAGTGCCCTTACATGCAAAAGTAAGAATATAGTAGAGGCCTTTACAGGAGCAGCTCTGGCACAGCTGGTTAAGACACCAACTAGAGGGGAGAATATTCTAGATTTAGTTTTTACGAATGGGAATTGGGTTTCAGATGTCAAGGTGGGAGAAAATTTAGGTTGCAGTGACCATCTATGTTTGTGGTTTGATGTAAAAACTCATTGTGAGCAATCCTATAATGCAACCAAAGTATTGGATTTCAGAAAAACAAATTTTAATGCAATGGGAGAATATTTAGATAATGAATTAAAGGGGAGGGATAAAATGGCAGGAGCGAGCATCCAGTGGACTGTATTAAAAAAGGCCATCTTAAAAGCCACTGGACTGTATGTAAGACAAATAACTAAAGGTAAAGGGAAGAAGAAACCGCTATGGTTTAGCAATGATGTAAGGGCTATAGTCAATGAAAAAAAGGCTGCCTATAGGAGGTATAAAGAGTCTGGAAGTATAGCTGATAGGGAGGTATATAAAATGAGACAGAAGGAGGCGAAACAGATAATATATGCTGCTAAAGCCTCAAAAGAGGAAGAAATTGCCAAATCTGTAAAGAAGGGGGATAAAACCTTCTTCAGATATATTAATGATAAGAAGAAGAAAAACTGCGGCATCACGAAGCTTAGTACCGGGAATAATACATGCATTAATGGGAATAAGGAGATCGCTGACCATTTCAATAGCTACTTCTGTTCAGTTTTCTCAAAAGACACCTTACAAAATAATACTATAGAGGGATATAGCATTGCTTCCAGCTGTACGGATTCAGCTCCAGTGATCTTAGAAGCCGATGTCTTAGAAGAACTTGAACGATTAAAGATAAATAAGGCAATGGGTCCAGATGGCATCCACCCCAGAGTTCTTAAAGAACTCAGATCTGTCATTGCTACCCCCCTGACTGATTTGTTTAACCAATCCTTGTTAACAGGAGAAGTTCCTGAGGATTGGAGAATGGCCAGTGTTGTGCCTATTCACAAGAAGGGCAGTAGAGAAGAAGCTGGTAACTACAGGCCAGTTAGCTTGACATCAGTTGTAGTTAAAATGATGGAGACTCTACTCAAAAAGAGGATAAATCAGCACCTAAAAAACAATAACTTATTAGACCCAAATCAGCATGGCTTTACTGAAGGCAAATCATGTCAGACTAATCTCATTGATTTCTTTGACTATGTCACAAAGGTGTTGGATGAAGGTGGTGCCATGGATATTGCCTACCTGGACTTCAGCAAAGCCTTTGATATGGTTCCACATAAAGAGCTGATAGATAAATTAGTGAAGATTGGACTTAATCCCTGGATAGTTCAATGGATTTGCAGCTGGCTGAAGCATAGACATCAGAGAGTTATTGTTAATGGCGAGTATTCTGAGCAGAGTCAGGTTACAAGCGGTGTGCCACAAGGATCTGTTCTGGGTCCTATTCTTTTTAATATATTTGTGAGTGACATAGGGGAAGGTTTGGTAGGGAAGGTTTGCCTATTTGCCGATGACTCTAAAGTGTGCAATAGGGTTGATATTCCTGGAGGCGTCTGTAATATGGTAAATGATTTAGCTTTACTAGATAAATGGTCTAAGCAATGGAAACTGCAGTTTAATGTTTCCAAATGTAAAATAATGCACTTGGGGAAAAGGAATCCTCAATCTGAGTATTGTATTGGCAGTTCAGTGTTGACAAATACTTCAAAAGAAAAGGATTTAGGGGTAGTGATTTCTGACAGTCTCAAAATGGGTGAACAGTGCAGTCAGGCGGTAGGGAAAGCAAGTGGGATGCTTGGCTGCATAGCTAGAGGTATAACAAGCAGGAAGAGGGAGATTATGATCCCACTATATAGAATGCTAGTGAGACCACATTTGGAATACTGTGTTCAGTTCTGGAGACCTCACCTACAAAAAGATATTGACAAAATTGAACGGGTCCAAAGACGGGCTACAAGAATGGTGGAAGGTCTTAAGCATAAAACGTATCAGGAAAGACTTAATGAACTCAATCTGTATAGTCTGGAGGACAGAAGGAAAAGGGGGGACATGATCGAAACATTTAAATATATTAAAGGGTTAAATAAGGTCCAGGAGGGAAGTGTTTTTAATAGGAAAGTGAACACAAGAACAAGGGGACACAATCTGAAGTTAGTTGGGGGAAAGATCAAAAGCAACATGAGAAAATATTATTTTACTGAAAGAGTAGTAGATCCTTGGAACAAACTTCCAGCAGATGTGGTAGATAAATCCACAGTAACTGAATTTAAACATGCCTGGGATAAACATATATCCATCCTAAGATAAAATACAGAAAATAGTATAAGGGCAGACTAGATGGACCATGAGGTCTTTTTCTGCCGTCAGACTTCTATGTTTCTATGTTTCTATGTTTCTATGATCAGAAGAAGAGAATTTTGTTGTTTCATTGGAGAATAGGATGGCTGGTTTTGAAGTCTATGGCAGAAATCCCAATTCCTGTATAATTGTATAATTCTAATGTGTTTTTATATTTGTAAAATAATTTATGAATAAGAAGGTTTTTCCGAACCTACAGCCTACATTCAATGAAGCTGGACGATTGAAAACTAAGATCATCATGGAAACAACATTATTGTTGACTAAATGATAGGTCAAGAACCCTTCAAGACAAGATTGATGCATTGTTACTATGTTCTCAGTAGAAATAAAGCCATTTTTAAAACTCTGTTTCTGGAACAAAGAAAAATGAAGGCTTCTGAAAAAATGCATACAATTCTTACAATTCTTTATGTTTATTTGTGGCTTACCTTGGTTAACAAATCCAATGTCAGATTCAGCAGAAAAATTCAATGTATCCAATGCTAGATTAAATTAGCTTGTCTGACAGTTGAAAAATCTAATAATAGCAAAAAAGAAGAAAAGAAACATCCTCATGTATTCCGAAATAAGCTTTTCTATGTTCAATGGGACTAATGCAATGAAAAAAACTTTTAGACAAATTTAGCATTTCATATCTTTTTCATAAAATGTTGCACATTTTATATTGATACTAACAATTACATTTACAAAATACCAAATTAAATATTTTTTGCTATAAACTATCCAGAATCATTGAATACAAGCTAGGGACAAATAAGTATCATAAATGAATAAATTAACAAAATATCAAACAATCATGAAAAAAAAAAGAATCCATAGGTTGAGCACTTAGGTATTGTTCTATCCCAGGCTTTTCAGATTGAAACAAAAGCCTGAAACCATGATTTAAGATTTGAATTACACTCTCTATATGAAAAAGCAACATTTACAAGCAGAATGCAGTCTTTGAAAGTTCATGGAATAGATTTGACTGCTGCAAAGTTATCAGATAGGCCTCCGGGGAAAGCGCCAGCATCAGGGCTAATTGCATTCCAGGAAGATAAAACAGGCAATGAGTCATAGAGTATACAGTTCAGCATACCATATTCTGGTAGGCAGGCAGCTTCTAGCAAATGACTTTTGCAGAGCAGAAATCAGGTATTTTAGGGACCATTTTCTAGAACCCCAGATCTAACACATTATCCATGAAAGCAACATTGAAACTTCACCTAGAATTACCTAAGATCCTTCCCTTTTATAACTGCTGGGAGTGGTCAGCAAACCCCTAGAGTTAAAACGACAAACTAATTCCTTTTACCATACAAGTGTTGTTGTCTACTTTGTAACCTCCTGAATCAAACATCTAAGAGTGGCTCATCCACTCCAATGTCCCCTTCGTCCTCCGACTCGGACCAATCCCTCACTGACATATCATTCTCACTCTGCATCAGCTGGCAACCCCACTGACCCAGATGGGCCTGGATCATCCTTCTCAGAATCTACCATTACCAGAGGTGGATAAGGAGCATTCACAACAGGTATTAGATTATTGATGAATAAATTAGTCATATTTTTAATACAGTGATACCTCGTCTTACAAAACCCTCGTCATACAAACTTTTTGAGATACAAACCCGGGGTTCAAGATTTTTTTGCCTCTTCTTCCAAACTATTTTCACCTTACAAACCCAAGCTGCTGCCACTGGGATGCCCCCCTCTGGACTTCTGTTGCCAACAAAGTTCCCATTTTTGCGCTGCTGGGATTCCCCTGAGGCTCCCCTCCATTGGAAACACCACCTCCAGACTTCCGTGTTTTTGTGATGCTGCAGGGGAATCCCAGCAGTGGAAAAACAGGTGCTTCGCTGGCAAAAGTCCGGAGATGGGGTTTTCCATGGAGGGGAGCCTCAGGGGAATCCCAGCAGCGCAAAAACGGGCACTTCGGCTGGCAAAAGGGGTGAGTTTTGGGCTTGCACGCATTAATCGCTTTTCCATTGATTCCTACGGGAAACTTTGTTTCATCTTACAAACTTTTCACCTTACAAACCTCGTCTTGGAACCAATTAAGTTCGTAAGACGAGGTATAACTGTACTTTCCTTTGATGACAGTAGACCAACTGTGTAGGTTTTGCTTGTATCTAAACTTAAATTTTGTAATATTTTATAAAGTCTTATACTCTTGATTTTATAAGATCAATTTTGTATTGGTATGTCAGGGGAAATGTGGTTTATTTAGAAAGACTTGCCTCTTCTAAGACCTCTACAAATGTCAGTATGTAACAGCTTATGTTTGTGACTTAAAAAAAAACCTGAAACAAAACTAAAACATTTTGTCTAATGTTTATATGTTTTACTTAATTCAAAAGCTTTATATACAGATTTCACTATACTGGTACAAGCAGCCAATTTTGTCCATTGTCTGATTATAAGTAGGTTGGCCTTAGTAATATTTAAAATGGTGGGTCATTGGCAATTACAGGGTTGATTGGATAGCTTGTAAAAAAATTCCCAGAAAAGAACAGTGTCAAATTACTTTATTAACACTGACAGGAAAACTGTGGATAGAGTCACCAACAGCCAAGTTCATTTTCCCTTTTTATTAGGAACTCACAGTGTTCTTCTCTTCTGCTTTATCTTTCTCTAGTGTCTAAGACCAATCAATCTATTTTTGCAAAGTTGCTTTTTCTCCTCAAACTTTAAAGTTTGAAAGCAGAATACAATATTGGTCAGTAACTCTAGAAAGCTGCAAGGGAGGGTAAGTACACTTTTCACAATTTACAGGGAAATGTCATCAATATTTCCGACAAGCCTCAAGGGCATCATTTACATCAAAATACTGTGTATGAGTTATTCTGAAATTAGCTTAGCTAGGTATAATGGTATCTGCAAGTATTTGTTCTGATCTTGACATTTGCAGTGGTAAATGTTATTTAAAGATATTTTTCCCCTCCAATGTTCTTGCTGAAGATATCTAATAAATCTTGGCTTATTCAACTTTATTTATAGAAAAGAAAATGTTGATTATATAACATAGCCAGGTAAGCATGACAACTTAAAGATTGCTGGTTTCTTTGGCTTTTAACACAGATTTAAATTAGCTGGAATTGTCAATACAATTTAGCAGGATTGTTCTAACAGTGGCTATACCTCCAAATGAAAAGTAATCACTGTCTTTAATATCCATTTCTGGAGTGGTTGTTTGATAAATATTTATATGCTGCCCCGAGTCCTCGGAGAGGAGTGGCATATAAATCCAATAAGTAAGTAAGTAAGTAAATAAGGAAATAAATAACTTAGATGAAGTTCAAGGAGTCATAAAACCTAAAATTGGAGCAGGGATGGGGACATAAATCAGGAATCTTGTAAAAAAGTTATCATTGGGATGTAGATAGACCAGGTTCTTAAGGATCAAAGTAAAAATACACAAAAGAAACTAGCTGCTGAGCATGTAAAATTCCTCCCCACATCCCACCAACAAGTATCAGACTTATGAATGAAAAAAGCAAGAGCTTTGGGGAATAAAATAGTTCTTGAAGCTCATTCTCCCCTTGAGTCATTCTGGATATAGACTTGATGGCTTCTGTCCCTCTAGGTGGAATCTGGCAAGTGGTTGAGAAAGATGTGGGTAAATAGGGATATAAGTGTGTGGGGTGACAAATATACATGGAACCTGTAATGTTTGGCTGCCACTTTGAATTAATTACCTCTCCATGTATTCCATCAGAATCTGATATGTTTCAGTGTTTGGTTGAAAGTGGTTTATGAATGTTTTTCAAGCTGTCAGCAAGGACTTTTCATTTTCATTTAATTCATAGCTGTATCTACCTGGAAAACACAGATAGAGAGCAAGAGAGGTGGCATGATCTCTATATCTCAACAGTATCTCTGTGTGAGTGACCATGTGCTAAATATAACATGTGAAGATTCATCATTTGGGCCCAGTGCACCAGCTCAGCATTGTTTTTTTCTTTATGTAATGCATGTTATAATTAGAAACATAGAAGACTGACGGCAGAAAAAGACCTCATGGTCCATCTAGTCTGCCCTTATACTATTTCCTGTATTTTATCTTAGGATGGATATATGTTTATCCCAGGCATGTTTAAATTCAGTTACGGTGGATTTATCTACCACGTCTGCTGGAAGTTTGTTCCAAGGATCTACTACTCTTTCAGTAAAATAATATTTTCTCATGTTGCTTTTGATCTTTCCCCCAACTAACTTCAAATTGTGCCCTCTTGTTCTTGTGTTCACTTTCCTATTAAAAACACTTCCCTCCTGGACCTTATTTAACCCTTTAACATATTTAAATGTTTCGATCATGACCCCCCCTTTTCCTTCTGTCCTCCAGACTATACAGATTGAGTTCATTAAGTCTTTCCTGATACGTTTTATGCTTAAGACCTTCCACCATTCTTGTAGCCCGTCTTTGGACCCGTTCAATTTTGTCAATATCTTTTTGTAGGTGAGGTCTCCAGAACTGAACACAGTATTCCAAATCTGGTCTCACCAGCGCTCTATATAAGGGGATCACAATCTCCCTCTTCCTGCTTTAGTAACGTTTAACAATCATACAGTGACCAGAATGTTCAATGTTCACCATGTCTTCTCATTCTATAATGGTTTCAACTTATATTGCAGTAGAATATCTAATTTTCATTGCACAATGACCACAATTGATGTAAAATGAGGAATGTACATGAAGCCTATGAAATGTTCTTGAATGTGACTAATGAATTTTAGAATACTGATGGTTTTTGTTATGAGAATTATCCAAAGGTAACTGAAAATTAGAGAGAAATTGGTCTTTCACTGCAGTAAAATAGAGCTGGAAACATTTATTTTTAATCTTATGTGCCATTTAACTAAAAGTTCTAGCATTTTTGAAAGGATACCTTTCTATAATCTAGACTCATTAAATTTGCTCTCTTTAGGTTGGCTCCCCTACCTCCTAATGATGCTCTACTATGTGAAATTTATTCACAAAAAGTTTTTTTTAATCATTCATAAATATTTCAGTCTGCCCTTAACTGTATGCTCATTCTTTCCCTATTTTTTTCCTTAAGAAATCTATGGATACCCCCCAAAAAAGAAGTTCATTTCAGACTTATTCTCCATTTTTCAATTAGGATCATGCCTAATGCATGAAGTCACCAAATGCACAATTATAATTCCCCTTCTTCTGAAGGTCTCAGACATGAGACACTTTTCCTCTTTAATCACAAATAGGTGTTAGCCAAATAGGTGAAATTTTTTCAGGTTTGAGATCTTTCATGCTCAGATTTTATGACAATGCTGGCCACATGTTCCAGTTAATTAACTCTATTGTCACAATTTCTTATACCATCCTCAGAATATTTGGTTAATATTACACTACATTGTGTTCTGGCTAATGGAGTTTGGTTTTCTATGTTAATAACCAGAAACGGATTAAAAATATCCTATTATTATTATTCTTTTATTTTCCTTTCTTTCTTTATTTTTTCATAACAGTATTATTATGTGCAAGGTTAGGTTCTTCACCACACTTTGCAAAAAAGGGAAAAAAATCTTCCTCAAGGCCATAGCTTTTCATTTTATTACTTACCAAAATCAAGTAAAAAGCCATTAGTTTTATTTATCAGGGGAAAGAAATTACAGTTATTTTAAAATGTTCATTATGCTGTAGATTCATATTATATATCCCAGAAGCTACTCTTTTGATGAAATTATTCCCCAGACGTGTTGAATCTGGAAAATGTGCATGATACACCTTTCTACTGAAGTTAAAATCTGTAAATTAAGTATGTCTTTCTGGAATGTACGGTTTCAAGCATTTTGTGTTCCAAAATTTAAATCTTGAAATATAATGCTCTGAAACCATTTTATATGGCCTACATGGGGCTACCTTTGAAAAGTGTTCGGAAACTTCAGATTGTACAGAATGCAGCTGCGAGAGCTATCATGGGCTTTCCTAAATATGCCCATGTTACACCAACACTCCGCAGTCTGCATTGGTTGCCAATCGGTTTTGGGTCACAGTTCAAAGTGTTGGTTATGACCTATAAAGCCCTTCATGGCATCGGGCCAGAATATCTCTAGGACCATCTTCTGCCGCACGAATCCCAGCAACCAGTTAGGTCCTACAGAGTTGGCCTTCTCCGGGTCCCGTCGACAAAACAATGTCGTCTGGCGCGACCCAGGGGAAGAGCCTTTTCTGTGGTGGCCCCGACCCTCTGGAACCAATCCCCCCCAGATATCAGAGTTGCCCCCACCCTCCTTGCCTTTCATAAGCTCCTTAAAACCCACCTCTGTCATCAGGCATGGGGGAATTGAGATATTCCTTTCCCCCAGGCTTACAAAATTTATGCAGGGTATGTTTGTATGTATGATTGGTTTCTTAAATTTGGGTTTTTAAACTACTTTTAATATTAGATTTGTTTATATTGTTTTTTACTGTTGTTAGCCGCCCCGAGTCTACGGAGAGGGGTGGCATACAAATCTAATTAATACAATACAATACAATACAATACAATTTCTTCTTCTATTTTTAATATTGTTAATTTTGCTGCAGATAAAACTCAACTAAATCTGAATACCTTCTGAGCCTCACTGGGCACCCTGGCCAAAATATTGAAAACAATAGAAGTAGAGAAAAAGGAAAAGAAAAAAGCTATCTAAGGAAGCAACTTCTGAGCAATTATATGCATACTTAATACAATTTCAATTGTTTTAAGGGAGGGAACAAATTTGTGTGCTCAACATCTGGTTTCCTTTGTCTATCTTCTGGATACATTTTTACTTTGAAAGGAACTATTACATAATAAAGCCCCCTTCTCCCCATATAAACTTATTTATATTTGGTAAATTCAGTAATCAACAAGTTTATTTTGATCCACTCTCAGCAAAAACTCTACAAAGTATTTCCAACCTTTTATAGAAGTAGTGGTTGTTCCTTTGCTAATCAAACAAGTTATCCCCCCCCCCCCCCCCTAATTCATTCATTCTATGGGCATGGAAAAGTGGATATATAGACTTTTCAAGATCATTTTTTTTAAGGAAAAGGTGCAGTTTTTCTATTTTCATTGTTACCCAAGTTTGAAATTATGGTTCTAAATATCTCGATTTGTATTGTGTGCATGTGTTTTGACAATCTGTAGAGAAACAGTGGGATCCAACCTAATAAATGGTTGGGACTGTTTACAGACTTTGAATTGGCTATTATTGTTCCAAGTTGAACTCTACAAACTCTACATTAGTAGGTATAAAAACTTTTATTATCTTCATAATTGTCAGTGTGTGACACTTTTATCGCTGTCTGGTTGGGCTAAAAAATCCAATGAATCATGCATGGAGTGATTTTTCTCCATTCTGAAATAAAGTTATCTTCTTCTCTTGTCTCTAATTTTAGGGCTTAAGAATCAGATTGCAATTTTCAATGAAAATTGTTCCTTGTGTTTACATCTCCTTACTTGTGTTGCACCTGCTGACTGGAAGATAAAGATCAACTTACAAAAAAAAAAATACTAATCAAAACAGGTGCTCCACTGTTTCCTCTCTTTCAAATTGAATAGTTGGTTAAGTTAATTTTACAGAGTTGGGTCTAGTTGTTTAAATGCAAACTTGGCTTTGGTACTGTATTGCTATTTCAGTGTCTGGTTCCAGCACCGGATTTATTGGGAGTTGAAGAATCACACAGTAAGTGAGTTAATTTGAAATTCAACTGCCTTTTTATTCAGAACAAATTCCAAGAGAGTATGGTGTGCCCGCTTCCCAAAAGCTGTACTCATCGCTAATAGCTGCTGTGTGGAATATTATGTTTGCTATAGCATATAATTACCCAGTTGGTCCCAAGGAACAAAAAGTAAGTTGACACACAAATGAGTCTAATTTTTATCAGTACACACAATAAGATTTCAGGTAGAAAGAGTACACATGAGAGACAAATGTAATTACTTTGCTGATGAGGATACAAGGCCAACAATGTACCTTTCCATTTTAGTAGCTTTCAATTATAGTCCTTTTAATTTTCAAAGTTTATTTTTTTTCACAAGGAATATAAAAGAGTGATACTTTTAATCTTGTGAGTCTGTACATTCTGGAAGATGGTTTGGGGAACAGAAGATGCTAAGCTCTTCGTTTCAAATTCTCTAATTCTCAAATCCCAGTGGCCAATAAGGTCCCACAGAGTTGGCCTTCTCCGGGTCCAATCGACCAAACAATGTCGTTTGGCGGGCCCCAGGGGAAGAGCCTTCTCTGTGGCAGCCCCGGCCCTCTGGAATCAACTCCCCCCAGAGATTAGAACGGCCCCCACCCTCCTTGTCTTTCACAAATTACTCAAGACCCACCTTTATCGCCAGGCATGGGGGAACTGAGACATCCTCCCCCAGGCTTTTATATTTTATGTTTGGTATGTATGTGTTGTATGGTTTTAAATTGTTGGGGTTTTAGATATGTTTTATTTTAATATTAGATTTGTCTCACTGTTATATTGTTTTTGTATTACTGTTGTGAGCCACCCCGAGTCTTCGGAGAGGGGTGACATACAAATCTAATAAATAATAATAATAATAATAATAATAATAATAATAATAATAATAATGTTGATATTCTAAGTAGTAGTAAAATATTCAGTTTTGTGAAGATGAAACTATCAAGTGACAATTGTTAGGATCCATGAACACATGTTCTGAGAATAAAAATAATATTTTTATGACTAAGATGGGCTGCTACTGATTTTTATGAAAGAAGGAAATAGTGTAACTTAGATATATACAATTATTGTGGGACTTAGGCTGAAGACATGAAACACACCTATCCAGAAAATGACCTAATGACAGCATTCTTACAGTCTGGGAGATTAGTTTTAAATTTGATTACTTTTTATGGCTTTCATGCTATCTGAATCCCGGCCATTTGGATTATATAGCAAGGCTAAATATGTAGTGTGAAAATAATGGAAATTGATTAATGGAATAATCGAATTAGCATGTTGTGCAAACCTCACTATGGTAAATCTTGAGACATTTCTGTGGGTGGGAAATGTCATCTTCATTAGTTGTTAGTTTCCCTTCACCTTGCCTACGCAGCTATAAATACTCATTGTTGCAAATGAAAATCAGCATGCATCGGGTTATCTTTAGTGGAAATCTTTACTGGGATGACAATACCTGCTGCGAGTAGAAATACTGAAATCAAGAACGTGGACATTTTGCTAATGGCAGCAACTTGTTTTGTACTTGCTAGCATTTGTTTTCCAAGATTTTCCATCATCCTTTATAGGACCCAGAGAAAGAAGAGAGCTGCACCAGTAGGAACCCACTGATTTTCGGTGAATTTTTTTTTACAGCAGTCCATGTGGAAGAAGGCCTCCCACCTGCCCTTGTCTTAATGCTGTTCTGCCTGACTGGCTCGGCAATGCATAATAGTCCAATGAAAAGAAATCAAACACACCCGTGCTCTGCTAATCAGCAAACTTGTATTAGATAAACAAAAATAGCTTACTCAAAAAACAGTTCTTAATGTCCGAAAACAATGCAAGGCTTACTTCAGCCACATACAAAAAACACAGGGAAAAACAAACAAAGACAACCTGGAATGAGCAAAGACGTTTCAGGAGTCCTTTTGAATCTTTGAAGCAAACAGCAAGTCCCAGAGTTTTCACCTCCCACTTGTCTGAAAAAAACTGGGTTGAAAACTCCAACGGCACAGAAACTTCGAAGCAGGAACCACAAAACAACACAGATAAACAGCCACAGTTTGCCTTGGCCCTTGTTCCCTTTTATCCCTTTAGCCCTCATTAAGGGAACCACACCCAGCCCAGGTGTTCCTATAATGACTTATAATACTTCTTAAAGCGATCCCTTCTTTGCATAGCTCTTCAGCTACGTAGATCAATATATTGATCTGCAGACGAACTCAGGGAGGAAAGACTGTCTGAGCGACTGCAGGCCAAATCCCCTGGGCTGTCTGCTGAATCCTCCTGGCTGTCTGCCACATCTTCCTGGCTGTCTGCCAGGCTTTAACATTCACTTTGTGCCGCATCTCTCCCATCTGTGGGAGCAACGGCTGGCCCAGGCCCAAACACAACAAATGCTGACCTTTATGCTTTGTCCAAAGCACAGCTGAGGGCTTCTTCCACATGAAGACACCAGAAAAAAACCCCACAAAAAATCAGTGGTTCATACCAGTGCAGCTCTCTGGACCATATCGGTAGGAACCCACCAATGCCCAAATGGGTAAACTAGAAATCCATTTTCCTGAACTTCCAGTTTGTCCGTTGGGGGATTATTTTGCCTCTGGGGCTTCTGGGACGCATCCAGAGGATAAAACTGCCTTTCCAAAGGCCGAAAATCAGCTGGCCAACACACACATGCGCACTCGAGTTGACACAGAAAAAAGGCTCTGCATGCCACCTGTGGCACAAGTGCCATAGGTTCACTATCGTTGCTATAAGGGGTGATGCTCATCTCCATTTTTAGTTGAGGTAGCCAACATTGTCCAAATATATTTGGATGGTCATGTAGCTGGCATGACTAATGCCAAGATGTATGGGATGCTATTATCTTCCCACCTATTTATCTACTCTCATTTGCATGCTTTCAAACTGCTAGGTGGCCAGGAGCTGGGCCGTAGATGGGAGCTCATCCCATCATGTGTTACTTGGGTCTTGAACCTGGTTGCCGGCTTTCTATCTGATAAGCCCATCATCTTAACTGCTAGGCCACCATGCTTTCCTTTCATCTAAAGGGAGGGGGATGAAAATATGTCCACCCTTCTGAAAAAATGTTTTCTTCTTAGAAATGAAAAATAAATATTTGGTATAATATTACACTATACAATTACAAGGTTTTTTTCCCCACACAATAATTACTTAGAATTATATGCCTGCCATTAGGAACTTTTGAAAAGGAAGAGAAGAGTGCAATTCATTATTTCAATGTCTAACCTTAGAGGTAACAAAGGGTAATGTAAGAAATTAAAGGCTTTTGTTAAGTTAAATTCTATCACTTACTATGATATTACCCCCTTCTCTTGGTTCAATGTCAGAGAAATAATTATCAGATTAAGCATTAATATGTTAATTTTATCCTGTGCTTTCCATTTACATGGATTACCTCTTAAACAATTACCTTAATTGAAAGAAGATCAAACCTTTGCATAAATAGTGGTTAGTTTAACATTTATGATATACTGTAGTTCTAACCTTAAACCATTAGGTAGACTTACTCAATATGAGAAGAGGAGGAGGAGGAATTGGGAGAGGTGGATAAGGAGAAGGAGGAGAGGAGGAGGAGGAGGACTCGGACTCTTGAATTTACACAAAGAAATCAGATATAAAAAGTAAGATTCAAAAAGGAGGAGAATGAGGAATCTGAGGATCCTCATTCTTACTTACTTAATTTTATCTAACATACAGAAAATACTGTGCTAAAGAAAGTGTCAACTGAGGTTCTTTTCTCTTGTTTAGCCAAATACATGTCTTGTGAAGCTTCTGTATGCAATCATGGCTCCTTTCAACTGGTAGAACTTTTAGAATACTAATCTTCTTTACCCATCTTTTCCAACCATGTATTTCTTTGTTTTACCAAACATAGAAACATATATCACACATAACATAAGCATAACATAAACAAAGCTTCCGGCATGATCATACAGTATCATACAGGGACCTAGAGAAGTCACGGGAAGAATACCCGTGAACCTCAGAAGGTAAAGTACCTAATTACAAGAATCATCTTATATAGAATTTTTATGTCTAATTAACACCCCCTTCTTCCTGTCCACTATTTGTCCATATATGGGGTTGTCTTGCATCCAATTTCATCATAGTTCCTCAGAACTCTCTAGATTAATCCATCAAGTTGTTTTTTTCCTTTATGAATGTTTCTTGGCCTAGAAAATAGGATTTCTTCATCTCTGATACAGGATGTAAACATGTTTTTGTTCTTTTGCATTTTCTGGCAAGGTCCGCTATCCAAAGGGTCGGAAGTTCAGTACTCTAAGAAGAGTGTTTTGTATCTATCTAGGCCTTAGATGCCTAGATTCTATAGATAATTCTCACACACCATTTCCCACATAACTCTGGGCAGCTTACTAGGTATACAAAGCAGTGGTGGGATTCTAACAACCAGTTCTCTGCCTTAATGATTGGCTGGGTGGGTGTAGCACTGCCCTGGGAGCAAAAAAAGGGCTGTGAGGAGATGTTCAACCCCCATACCCCATTTTGGGCCTAGTAGGCCTCCCTACAGCCTCCTGGTAGCAAAATCAGGCCATGCGGGTTGCGCCAAACACACATACATACCCCACTTTGGACTTAGGAGGCATCCCTGCAGCCTCCTGGGAACCAAAATGGGCCTTGGGGGAGAGAAGTGTGCCAAACCCCAGCACCCCATTTTGGACCTAGTAGGCCTCCCTGCACTTACCTGGTGTTCTGTCGGGCTCTCTGGTACACTCCTCCCAAAAATTCACAGGTACAAATTTCAGACACACACACGTTTGAAAATTCAAAACAATGTTCTTTATAATGAAAATTCACTTAACCTAAGCCCTCTCTTGGTATAGCAAAGAGCACTAATCTCCAAACAAACTGGTAATTTGTACAAGTCCCTGATCAGTTCTGTGATACTTATCTTGCAGCTGTGAGGCAATTCACAGTCCTTCTTCTTTCACAAAGTGACACACACTTTGCCCTGGTTTAGTTTCAAAGCGGGGAAAAATCAGCACACGGAAGGTCAAAGTCAGTAAAGCAGTCACGAAACACAATGATCAGATAATCCTCCACAATGGCCAAACCCACAGGCTGCTATTTATAGCAGCCTCACTAATTACCACAGCCCCACCCAACCACAGGTGGCCTCATTTTCTTTGATAATAATCTCTCAGTTGTTGTTGCCTATGTATCGCTCTCCGCATGCGTGGCTGTATCATTAACTCTTGTTCCGAATCCAAGGAGGAGCTAGATAATTGATCTCCTTCTGAGCTGTCTGCCACACTCTCCTCCTCCCTGTCACTCATGTCTTCTTGGTCAGAGGAGCCTTCATCATCAAATTGCACAGGGGGCAAAACAGGCCTGCAGCATGTGGATGTCTCCCCCCCATCCACAGTCCTTGGGGCAGGAGCTGGGCCAGAGCTAACCACAACACCTGGGAGCCAAAATGGGGTACATGGGGACTCCTGGAAGGGGCAGGGAAGAGAAAGGCCAGCCAGCAATTTAATTAACGGTTTGCCCAAACTGACCCGAACATGCTGAATCCTACCACTGGTACAGAGGGTGGGGGGATCACACAAGAATTCTGGTCCCCACATTTACAGCGTCTTCCCTTATCTTGTTGAATAAATGAAATGAAAGGATTTGGCTTTTTTGTGTCTCCATGAAGGAAAGATTCAGCCCAAGTCTTGTTACTTAGATGTCTCTAAAGTCTTTGAGTGATCACATTCCATACTTAAGGGACACTGCACCTGAAAGCTACTGTCGAACCACAGTCAGGGGTTTGCCATAACTGGAGGTGTGGGGGGACGGCTGGGGTGAAGTGAGCGGCATGCAAGGCTATGGTAGCAGCTACTCCTGGCTGCACCAAACAGTTGTTTGGATTGCTTTCGGGTTGCGCTGGCTACCAGCTCGTCAGGCAGCCAGGAGGCCACATCCCATCCACACATCAGCTGAGTTTGCCAGTGATCTGTGGGTAACACTGCTGCAGTTGATAGTGGATCTGGATGTTGTTCCTCGGGTGTCATGCATGAATGTCACCCAGCACTTCCGGGGACCTTGGATGTACCAGCTGGTGTGGACCCTTGCTGATAAAGCATGTTGGAGGCTAATGCTTCCAGTGCTAACTTTGCAAAAGACTCATTTGGTGAGTCTTTTGCAAACTGTTTGGTGCAGCCAGGAGTAGCTGCTACCATAGCTTTGCATGCTGTTCACTTCACCCCAGCCATCCCCCCACACTTGCACTTATTGAACACCAAGGTTCCAGCTCGATTAAAGGTTTTTGTTTGTTTGTTTTTCCTGATGGTTCCCGATTGCTTTAGTTCTACCTTGGTCTGGCTTCAGATCTTTGATATCTATTTGATGACATAGTTGTTTTCTAATTTCAGTTTGAGATTGATCCTGTACCATGAGCACAAGAAAAAAAAATCTTGGTAACTTCGGAACCAGATCTTTGATATCTATTTGATGACATAGCTGTTTTCTAATTTCAGTTTGAGATTGATCCTGGACCATGAGCATAAGAAAAAAAAATCTTGGTAACTTTGGAACCATTTCTCAGGATTCCTGTAGAAACATTTTTCTTCTTTTCATGGACTGATGTCTCTTAGAATTGGTATAATTCAGATACCTTATCAGTGGTAGTGAACCTTTTTTGGTTCATGAACTAAAAGGTGGGGCATGGGAGGATCTCACGTGTCCGTGTCCACAATCGTCATTCCATGTGCCCCCCTGCACATGCATGCATGACTCCTCCCTCCAGGCATGTGATGACATGCCTGTTTTCCATTCTCCCTAGGCTTTATAGCATTTTTAGGAGCCCGGGGAGGGTAAAAACGGCCTTCTCCACCCACCCACAGGCCCTCTGGAAGCCAGGAATGGCCTGTTCCCCAACTTGAAGAGCTGTATATCATGTGCCATAGGTTCATACAGTTATATATAGTCTCAGATATCATGATGTTCTATCTAGTATTAATACCTGTGCCTGAGTGTCTTTGCACTTTATATATGGTTGGGATCAGTGATGGGCTACCATAATTGTTACTACCACACTGTGGGTGTGGCTTATTCATTTTGTTTCAACATCTTTCAGTGTAAATTGGGTGCTCTGGGGTGGAGCTCCAAATTTTGCTACCGGAACTGCATTCCTGACCGTTCCCATAGGAGCCCATCACTGGTTGGGATTAAAATGAAATCTCTTTCCCCACTGGGTGAGTGTGGATTTGAGTATTTCCAGTGATGGGCTACCAAAAATTTTACTACCACACTGTGGGCGTGGCTTATGCATTTTGTTTCAACATCTTTCAGTGCAAATAACTCCGGGACTGCCTTCTGCCGCAAGAATCCCAATGACCGATTAGGTCCCACAGAGTTGGCCTTCTCCAGGTCCCGTCGACTAAACAATGTCGTTTGGCGGGTCCCAGGGGAAGAGCCTTCTCTGTGACGGCCCCGACCCTCTGGAACCAGCTCCCCCCTGAGATTAGAACTGCCCCCACCCTCCTTGCCTTTTGTAAACTCCTTAAAACCCACCTCTGCCGTCAGGCATGGGGGAACTGAGATAACTTCCCCAGGCCTATACTTTTTATGTATGGTATGTTGTGTGCATGTTTTTTAAATTCTGGGTTTTTTTAATTATTAGATTTGTATTATATATCGTTTTCTATTACTGTTGTGAGCCGCCCCAAGTCTACGGAGAGGGGCGGCATACAAATTTAATAAATAGATAGATAGATAGATAGATAGATAGATAGATAGATAGATAGATAGATAGACAGACAGACAGACAGACAGACAGACAGACAGACAGACAGACAGACAACAGACAGACAGACAGACAGACAGACAGACAGACAGACAGACAGGGTGTTCTGGGGTGGAGCTCCATTTTCGCTATCCCACTGCGTTCCCCCACATCTCGGTAGTAGCCCATCCCTGATTATCTACTATATAAAGTCTATGTACACACACACACACATGCACATCTCTTCTAAAATTATACACATCCAACCTCATTTACTATGGTAGGAAAAATATACCCAGAGCCCAGTGTCACGCTGTATATTGCCAGCCTCTCAGAGACATTTAGTAATGAAAGAGTTAACTAAAGTGTGCCTTGTTAAAGCCTCCTATTATGATATAATATCCTGCCAGCTCACTTCCTTCTTCTTCATTCATTATTCTCTTCTCTTCTAATCATCCATTATGTAAAGACGTATATTTTATGTTGTCCCCCGATGCATGTTTTATTTGTTTGTTTCTGTTTTTTAAAATAAAGAAATCTTGTTTTGAACAAATGGCTAAAAGCTTTTATCCATTGACTCTGTGGGGTTAAAGTCATAACAGGCTTTAACAAACCTCGACACCCAGAAGGGGGAAAAAAAAAATCAAACTTTTGCTACTGGTACTATGTACCTGACCAAACTTTTGCTACCGGTACTGCGTATCTGACCATACCCGTAGCAGCCCACCACTGGGTATTTCATACATATCAGCAAAGGTGGTATTAACTTACTTTCTCTACTAGTTCTCAAATGTGTTCTCATACCCTTGCACACATCTGCTTTGCTTGCATGCACAGCTTGCACATGGCTTCAAAATGTGCCTAAATAGGACAGCATAGTGCCAGGCAGGTCACCTCTACTGTTTTGCCTGAACTGGTCTGAATGGGCTGAATACCACCTCTGAATACCAGAATTCCACATGGCATCAAGCCAGATTCCTGCGGGACCGCCTCCTGCCGCATGAATCCCAGCGACCAGTGAGGTCCCACAGAGTCGGCCTTCTCCAGGTCCCGTCAACTAGACAATGTCACTTGGCAAGGCCTAGGGGAACAGTCTTCTCTGTGGGGGCCTGGGGTCTCTGGAATCAGCTCCCCCTGGAGATTCATACTGCCACCACTCTCCTTGTCTTCCGCAAGAGTCTGAAGACTTACTTATGCCACTAGGCTCGGGGCCATTAGATCCCAGCCCTGGACTAATGAATGTAATACATGTTGCTGTGTAAATGGTAGTGACTGATTTTAAATATTATTGGGGTTTTAGATTAAATGTTTAATTATGATGTTGTATTGCTTTTTATATGTCGTGGGCTGCCCTGAGTCCTCAGAGAGGGGTAGCTAGAAGTCCAATGAATGAATGAATGAATGTATGAATGAATGAATGAATGAATGAATGAATGAATGAATAAATGAATGAATGAATGAATGAATGAATGAATAAGAATACTTTTAATTTCATTACGAAAGGCGGGGGGGTTAGCTTAAAATTGCTGTGGAAAACAGAACCATAAATAAGCTATCCACAGATTTAACCACAGATAGCTACATGACTTTTTTTTAAATTGAAGGTTTGAATGCTGTGCATTTCCAATGGCATTGTTAAAATTACCTCCACACAGTCACCACACATAAAACTGCTGCTGGCAACTGAGACTTGAACAATGGCTTGAAATAGCAACGGAGTTCTCGTTTTAAGTGCAAGCGTTGGAAATGTTGTTAATGCCCCACTACAAGACAGATGGCTACCAGCAGGATCAGTACCTGGCAGCTTCATTAAGCATGCATCGACATATGAGAAAACGAAGCTAGGCCACTGTCAAAAAGCTTGTTTCTTTGCAGGAAATGTAATCAAAGAGAGCATGGAAGAGAAGAGAAGAAGTCGTAACAGCATTCTGCCCCCTAGGAAGGACAAGTTCAAGTGGTTTGATCTCATCCTTGGAATAACAACGAATATAAAACTCTATCCTTTTGCCAAGATGGAATTTTCACTGCTTGGCATCCACAGTACATCTCATACTGTATTTGCCCTGCAGCTGTCATACAGAGAAAATCCCAGGGCCACCCTCGAAGAATGATGGGCAATGGCACAACATAATGCCATGGCATTTGGGCTATTTGGGGAGTATTGAGGAAGGCGCACATTTTACGGGAAACATTCTGGAGCAGTTCCCTGGAGTGGTGTAGTGGTCTAGAGATGGAGCTCCTGTTTCATAATTAGGAGGCTGTGAGTTGGATCCGAGGTAGAGGCCCAATGAGAATATATCTGCTGGGGGAAAAAAACACCTCTGCATTGATGACAAGAAGGGCATCTGGCTAATAAACACTCTGCTAGCTCCATTCAGTTGCCCAAACTTTACTTTCCAGTGGATTATGGTGTCATTAAAAGAAGATGATGATTCTGGAGCAGTCTGCAATCCCCAATGATAAGAAAATAGAAGTTAAAGAGGAAGATCAAACCAAAGCACTATCTGGCCCAGTGATTTTCATCCCCACACTAAAGTACAGTAGATCTGAATAGGAAAGGCAGATCATGAATAGGGATTAGATGACCAAATTTCCTCGATTCTATAATCACTTATAGGAATAGAAACTGCTGTTTTGCCTAATTTGCAATTCTAATTTTCTGATTTTAATAAAAATCTAAGTGAAAACTTATCAGATCAATCCCCGGAGTAGGAAGGGTCTTGAACGCACATTTAAAAATTTAAGATATAATCAAGAGAAGACTTCTTTTTATTTAATGTATAAAAGTTCTTTGGAATACAGGAAAGCTAGGCAATACCAGGTCATTTAAAAGGTTCTGTTCTTGCTCCGCTATTTCCTGCAATCCTCCAATGCTCCCTTAAAAACACTAAAGCGCTAGCATTTCTATAAGAGCACTAAGCTTTTAAAACATTAAAAGTGAGAAGATGACCAAGATTAATTTCAAAGAACTAAAATTCCATTCAATCCTAGCATTCAGGGATACTTTGATGATATCAGAAATCTCACCTGGAATTTCATTCATTCATTCATTCATTCATTCATTCATTCATTCATTCATTCATAAGAATATAAGAAGAGCCATGCTGAATCAGGCCAAAGCCCATCGAGTCCAGCATTCTGTGTCACACAGTGGCCCACCAATTGTCCATGGGGATCTTGAGTAGAAAGAGAAGGCAAGACCCTCCCTTTCCCCGTCCATCCATCCATCCATCCATCCATCCATCCATCCATCCATCCATTTGATTTATATGCCACCCTTCTCTGAAGACTCAGGGTGACTCACAACATATATTCGATTTAGAAGCTTTGGTGTGTCTAGGCCAGTGATGGCAAACCAATGACATGGGTACCACAGATGGCACATGGAGCCATATCTGCTGGTTCGTGAGCCATTGCTTTAGCTCAGCTCCAATATGAATGTGTGCAGGTCAGCTGATTTTTGGCTCACACAGAGGTCCTTGGAGGGTGTTTTTGACTTCCAGAGAGCCTCCAGGGGGATGAGAGATGGCATTTTTACCATCTCCCAGCTCCAGGGAAACCTTTGGAACCTGGGGAGGACCAAACACAAGCCTAGTGGGCCCACCAGAAGTCAGGAAACAGGCCATTTCCAGTCTCCAGAGGACCTCCGGGGGTGGGGAAAGCTGTTTTCGCCCTCCCCAGGCATTGAATTATGGGTGTGGGCAATCATGCATGCGTGATAGGGCACGCCCACACTCTTTCAGCACCCAAGGGGGGAAAAAAGTTTGCCATCACTGGTCTAGGCAATTGACATATCTAGACATATCTAAAAGTAGGAAACAGTGAAATAAGAAGAGATACATGTTCTATTTGAGATCACTCAATGCTAATAAGGTAATATTACCAAAATTAATCACACTAATGCAAATAAGCTTCCAAAATTCCAGGGGAGGAATGGAAAAAATATTATTTATTAACAGTCTTGGGGTTTTCTGCTCTTATTATTTAGCTTTCATGATTTATTGCAAATCATTAAGACAACGGAGTTCTAGTATGCCAGCAAACTTTCTATATTCTTGCCTCCAATGCCCAGCACAACTAGACAAATCAATTTTATTTCCTGAGGGAAGACAAATAAGCCCAATCCACATTTCCCTATTCCTTGTTTGATCATAAAACAAAGTGAAGCACAGCAAAAAAAACAAACCCTAAGATTTTCCCCATTGAATGACGCATTGAATGCAACCACTAAATCATATGCTGGGGCAGGTCTCTTTATTGCAGTTATTGTTCCTTCAGTGTTATGTCATTCCTGCAACAAATAGAATGAAAGGAAAAGTTTGTAAGTTTCCCCAGGAACAGAACAGTAATTACACAGCTCACATTAGAGAATCATCTTTCAGCTGTGGCGAGGGGGACGTTTGCCCAGGTTCACCTGGTGCACCAGTTGCGGCCCTATCTGGACTGGGACTCACTGCTCACAGTCACTCATGCCCTCATCACCTCGAGGTTCGACTACTGTAATGCTCTCTACATGGGGCTACCTTTGAAAAGTGTTCGGAAACTTCAGATTGTGCAGAATGCAGCTACGAGAGCACTCATGGGCTTCCGCAGGTATGCCCATGTCACACCAACACTCCACCGTCTGCATTGGTTGCCGATCAGTTTCCGATCACAATTCAAAGTGTTGATTATGACTTATAAAGCCCTTCATAGCATCGGACCAGAATATCTCCGGGACCGCCTTCTGCCGCACGAATCCCAGCAACCAGTTAGGTCCCACAGAGTTGGCCTTCTCTGGGTCCCGTCGACTAAACAATGTCATTTGGCAGGACCCAGGGGAAGAGCCTTCTCTGTGGTGGCCCCGACCCTCTGTAACCAGCTCCCCCCGGAGATTAGAACTACCCCCACCCTCCTTGCCTTTCGTAAACTGCTTAAGACCCATCTCTGCAGTCAGGCATGGGGGAACTGAGACATCTCCCCCGGCCCTATACAGTTTATACATGGTATGTTTGTGTGTATGTTTTTAACAATGGGGTTTTTAGTGTTTTTTAAATTATTAGATTTGTTTTTATAGTGTCTTTGTTATAAATAAATAAATAAATAAATAAATAAATAAACAAACAAACAAACAAACAAACAAACAAACAAACATGTTGAGTTTGTAGGTATCTTGAGCAACTGCTGTATAGCTGACATACAGGTACAGATATAAGAACAAATACAACATTGTATTAGGAAATACAATTCCCTTCAGGATTAAAAAAATTCTGATAAATCTAACTAGCATTAACTTTCAACAGTAAACAGGTGATTACTGTTTTCTTTCCATGATTTGTAAGCTTCCTGACTTAAAAAACCTTTATGGTTATCTTTGGTTTCAGCAGAGGACCCTCCAATTCCCCCCTTTCCTACAAATCCATAGAAAGTGAAAGATAAAAGACAGCATGAAGAATTTAAATGCAGATTCTGAAGGAACAGAGACCAGGCACCTGCCACATTAGTGAAAAGGTGGTAAATGTCATTTTGTCTGTAAATGTGATGTCTGATGACAGAAATTAGATAGTGTTCTGCCGGCATGTAATTAGTCCAGGAAGACACACACCCCATGATAAAAGGAAAACACAAAAGTTTTTATAAACAGAAAAACAGAAGCAGCTCCCTTTTTAAATGTCAAAGGGATTTTCTGGCACACACAAGGCACAGGTTAAATGCAGTCCAATTGCTCACCCAATAACTGGGAAATTGAGTCCAATTCTAAAGTCCAGAGAGTCCACACACACAATCCTGCACAGCAAAAACCACGATCCTGATGAAACAATGAATCAGATAACCTGCCATCAGGCTAAAACACCAGGCTGCACTTTTATCTGTAGCACTAATTACAGCAGCCCCACCCAACCACAGGTGGCCTCATTTTCTCTTGTAATAATCCTTCAGTTGTTGTCTCCTATGCATCACTCTACACATGCGTGGATGTGTCATTAATTCTTGTTCAGAATCCAGGGATGATACAGATGATTGATCTCCTGCTGGGCTGTCTGCCAAACTCCCCTCTTCCCTGTCACTCACGCTTCCTTGGTCAGAGGAGACTTCGTCAGCAGATTCTACTGGGAGCAAAACAGGCCTGCGGCATGTGGAT
This sequence comes from Erythrolamprus reginae, assembly GCF_031021105.1. Lineage (NCBI taxonomy): Eukaryota > Metazoa > Chordata > Lepidosauria > Squamata > Dipsadidae > Erythrolamprus > Erythrolamprus reginae. Next base: position 118,027,174 of record NC_091953.1, read on the forward strand.
GTCTCTCCCACATCCTCCTGCACATTCCTTGGGGCAGGAGCTGGGCCAGAGCTAACCACAACAGATAGAAAGAGCCACAATGACAAGGGGTTCTTTAACTGAGCCACAGACACAAAACATTTAATTGTTTTGCTGAGACATGTAATTTCTTAGAATCCATACATTTTCTTTGACTCAAAACATTTAAATATGTTAAAGGGTTAAATAAAGTTCAGGAGGGAAGTGTTTTTAATAGGAAAGTGAACAAAAGGACAAGGGGGGACAATCTGAGGTTAGTTGGGGGAATGATCAGAAGCAACGTGAGAAAATATTACTTTACTGAAAGAGTAGTAGATGCTTGGAACAAACTTCAAGCAGACGTGGTTGGTAAATCCACCGTAACTGAATTTAAACATGCCTGGGATAAACACAGATCCACCCTAAGATAAAATAGAGGAAATAGTTTAAGGGCAGACTAGATGGACCATGACGTCTTTTTCTGCCATCAATCTTCTATGTTTCTATTCTTGTTGACAAAGCAGCATATCAGCCTGGTATCTTTAAAAAAATCAAAATGGTGTCTACCACAGTGTGATTAAACCTCTACATGTTTTTTTTTAAAAAAAATATTATTAATTACACATTCAACACGTGATAAAAAATGAAAAAGAAAATAGGGGGAGCTTTGATCATATTGCTGGGGCCACCATCTTGACTTCAATAGCTAGACATCTATGACATAAAAAATAAAATATTAATCAGTCAATCAATCAATCAATCAATCAATCAATCTCATGAATGAACAATCCATAACTACAGTGAAGGTGGCCAGATTTTTTTGCAGCAGCACTGGGGATTGGTTATAAACACGTGTCTAGTACACACATTGAATCTACAATGGCCACACAGTTTATGGATTGTAGTTTTAATATAGTTAATTAATTATAGTTAATATAGTTGACAGAACTGGATTTTATTATAGATTTATGTACACTGGGAGCATGCAGTATGCACCAAAGAAAAAATTCCTTGTGTGTCCAATCACACTTGTCCAATAAAGAATTCTATTCTATTCTATTCTAACAAGTTAGCCTGCAATTTTTATGGTGGAATTTCAGTGTAATTCTATCTATATCTTTGCAACAAGTAAAATCCTGTGGAGTTGCATTTTCAGTGCCCTAATAAAGCAGACACCTTGCAATAAATCAGTTGTTGACTGACAAGGATTCAATCTAAGCTCCCGTAACGTATTTAAATAAAATTTTATAAAGGTAAAAACTTGCAGGTGGAGAAACATAAAAAGGTGATACTACGGTATAATTCTAATTATAAGAATACATGATGCCTAAGAGGGAAATTACCTTTACTTTTTCCATAAATTAATGGAAGCGTTCATTTCCACCACCAACTATTCTCTCCAAACAAGACTGGAAATGATTTACTTGAAAATTTATTCTGCCTGGTTCAGGAATTATACAATCATTCTCTACAAATGATGTGGCATTGGGATGATGCATAACCCAGTAGAAACTCTGGGGGAGTGGAGAAGCAATGCATTTCTTTTATCTGATTACCTATAGTGACAGTATTTATTGGAAAGGTGGCAGGAATCTCAGCTGCCACTTTCATCTATTAATTATATAATAGCTGTTTATTCATTTATGTATTAGAGTCAGGATTAACAATTGCTGACTGTCATTGCTGTGGCATAGACCTTTCCAGTTTAATTTGCACCCAATCTATTCCTACTCAATTCATAAAGCCAAATCAGAAAAAATACTGTATGGCTTGCAAGAAAATGTGGTTTGATATTTATTCATTTATTAAAACATTGTTGCTTTTGTAGTGCTGCAAAGAACCATGGAAAGATACATACTTGGCATCTCAAAACAAAAGTAGAAAGACCTGCACATGGATTAGAGAACAAATTAAAGTATATGATATCAGAAAGAGAGTAAAAGAATTGAAATGGAAATGGACTGTAAATAAGGAATGTCACTGGATCGTTTGGTTTATATCTTTGGGGGTGTTCTGCCGGGCTCTCTGGTAGGAGCCTCCCCAAAATTCAAGGGTACAAATTGCAGACACACACACATTTGAAAATTCAAAACAATGTTCTTTATCACAAAATTCAAAATAAACTAAGCACTCTTTTTGTATTGCAAAGAGCACTCGTCCCCAAACAACCGGGTAGTCTGTACAATTTCCCTTGAGCAGTCATTAAGTACTTAGCTAGCAGCTGTGAAGAAACTTCACACCCCTTCTTCTTCCAATGAAATGAGACACACACACACACACGTTGCTCTGCTTTGGTTTCAAAGGTGTGAAAAATCAACAAACAAAGTCCAGAAAACAGCAACACACGATTCCTGAAGAACTGCGATCAGATACTCTTTCACAATGGCCAAACTCACATGCTGCTATTTATAGCACCAGCCCTAATTACTGGAGCCCCACCCAACCACAGGTGGCCTCATTTTCTCTTGTAATAATCCTTCAGTTGTTGTCTCTTATGCATCACTCTACGCATGCGTGGATGTGTCATTAATTCTTGTTCAGAATCCAAGGATGATAGAGATAATTGATCTCCTCCTGGGCTGTCTGCCAAACTCCCCTTTTCCCTGTCACTCATGCTTCCTTGGTCAGAGGAGGCTACATCGGCAGATTCCATCGGGAGCAAAACAGGCCTGCAGCATGTGGATGTCTCCCCCACATCCACCTGCACATTCCTTGGGGCAGGAGCTGGGCCAGAGCTAACCACAACAGGGGGTAAAGCTTCTTGGCCTCTTGACTATGGCCATGTCTAGTATACATGGAATATATCTATTTATGAAAGATTCAGGTCATATTTTTAGACCTCATGTCAATCATTGTAGAAAAGTGAGATTAATGCAACCTAAGATAAAGAATTAATATTAATAATTCCATTTTCTAATGCTTAGAGTGATGTAACATAGATTGGAAAAACAAAACACACACACACACACACACACACACACACACATAACCCGAATATGCCAAGACCTACATATATATGGGTAGCACCAGATGAAATCTCAATTGTCCATTATTTTCAATGGGTCCCAGGAGATCTTTGATAACCTCCAAAGTGTCTTGCTTTCAGTTAGAAAAGCTATTTAAAATTCAAGCATTGTACAATAAATAATGTATGAATTAAATCCTTTGAATACTTCTTCATTTGCATGTTTACATAAGGTTAGTCTTATTTAAAGCTTACTAGTTAGCCAAGATTGCAAGATAATAGTATGGCCTGAAAAAAAATAAAACAGAACATAGTCTCTTTGAAAACTATGAAAACTCAAATCAGTAGGAGCAGAGAGGAAAAACTTCTGAAGCAATTGAAGTTTGTGGCCCATGATATCATTGAAAGCATACTAAGAGAGAAGTCAGTGACATCTCTAAGGTCTTAGACTAGAACTGGGGAAGTCCAGATTGAGTTCTGCCTCAATCCCTGAAAAATGCTCGGTGATTTTGGCTGGTCAGTCATTCTCAGCCCAACTTACTTGACACTTTAAAAAAAAATGAGCTGAGGAAAAAATAGACATAGAATTTCATCTATTACTCTGGGGAGTAGCAAAGGATATTCATCCAATGAGTAAATAAATTGTTCAAATAAGTTATATGCAGACATAAAGCTGACTCTTGAAGTTTATTGTAGACTTTTAAAAAAAGCTGATGGTAGTCCCAGATCACTTTTCATATAAGAATATCAATGAATTGTTATGAGACTAATTGGTTCTCTCAGTTGTATTGTGGCTAGATTAGAGATGGAGGAACGCTATCCACCAGACTTCAGTCTTCAAAAGTTCAAATAATTCAACAGATTGAAAGCAGGCAACTGTAAAAGCCATCTATCATTCAAGGCAAATAAGCTCCCATGGGAACTTATTTGTTGTTAGGGATGTGAGAAATGGTTTTGCATCTTGAAAGTAGAGATTTTTGCAACTATTGGTAGGGCACAAATAACAACATCCATCCTAGAAGAACCATTTTTTTCTTAATATCCTGACAGTTCAAATTGATTAACTAGTGAAAATGCTAAGGATGAGATGTAAAACATATCTATTAAAATTCTAGGCCATATTTTACTGTCTGTGTATCAGTATTATCCTCTGGACAATTTTACCACTTTTCTGCTATTCCTTTCATCACCCCAAAAATATCTTACTCTTTCCACTTTTGTAGTTTTGGAATATTGCCATACTCCCAAACCATTTCAAATGCAAGAAACTGTCAGCAATTAAATTAGATTTTATAGTATCTCTTTCTCCTTTTATATGTTGTCAAGAAATTACTTTGAAAGTCTAATTTCCTTTAGTAATCTTAAAACATTAAGAGGATCATAAGCAAGCTTTAACTTATTGGAAATATCTGCTGCTTCATCATAATCACCAAAGTATAAGCAGCAATTGATCACCATGGAAGCTATCAAAAGTTATTAATAGGAAAGGAGCAACATAAAGCAAATTCATGTAGGTGGATAAATTGATCATTTGTATAGTTAGCAATGATGCTAGGCACATGTTTGAACAACTTATATCTCTGTGTTATTCAGCTGATAGGATTGTATTGAGACTATGTCCACTTTGCCATAAATTTTGCTTTCAGAAATCAACTGTGAAGGGCATAAATGGTAAACTTATCACTGTGAGACACTTCAAGGTTATAAATGCATTCCAATTGTGAAATGTCGAAATCATTATTGTATGACCACTAGTGATGGTCCGTACCGAATTTTACAGTGTTCGGTATGCCGAACACGAACACAAATTTTTTTGAAACTTCGGGCAAAGTTCGGAATAGCGTTCAGCATTCGAAGCTGTTTATTTTTGCGTGAAAGGATCGCCCTTTGCTTGCAGTGCCTTTTTCATAAAAATAACAATGTTTATTTTTACGTGAAGACCTCCCTTTGAAGGAGCTGGGGAATTCCTCCCATGAAGAGATTCCGGGGGTGGAGCCTTGACATCACCAGCAGGTTGCTAAGGGTGCCAAGGTGATCACTTCCTGGATTCCATGGAATCCAGGAAATGATCACCTTGGCATCCTTAGCAACCTGCCGGTATATGTGACGTCAAAGCTCCACCCCCGGAATCTCTTGGTGGGATTTCCCATTCAGGTTCGGGTTTGGTTCGGGTTCAGCCGAATTTTGCATAAAGTTCGTCCGAACTTGCTGAACCCGAACACTGTTGGGTTCGCCCATCACTAATGACCACAGGTTTCAGAAATGGCTACAAGTTGAAGAAGTAGTCACAAATCTATTTTTTGTTGCAATCTTGAACAGTGACTGAATGAGGAAATCTAAAATATAGACTTAATTTTTACATGAAGTATGATGTGGATCCTTTTTTTGTGGCATGCTATACTTTCATTTTGGCACTTGTATGGTGAAAAAAAATCAGTCAATGATATCACTATTGTACATGATACATCCAGTTGGGGACTCCTTTCATGTCCCCATTAATGAGTCCAGTGAAGGGGTACCTATTTATCTACTTGTATTTGCAGTTTCCAACTGCTAGATCCGCAGTAGCTGGAATGAATGATTTTTTATTTATTTATTTATTTATTTATTTATTTATTTATTTATTCATTCATTCATTCATTCATTCATTCATTCATTCATTCATTGGATTTGTATGCTGCCCCTCTCCGTGGACTCTGGGAGGCTAACAACAGTGATAAAGACAGCATGTAGCAATCCAATACTAAAACAACTAAAAACCTTTATTATAAAACCAAACATACATAAAAACATACCATGCATAAATTGTAGAGGCCTAGGGGGAAAGAATATCTCAGTTCCCCTATGCCTGACGGCAGAGGTGGGTTTTAAGGAGCTTACGAAAAGTGAGGAGGGTGGGGGCAATTCTGATCTCTGGGGGGAGTTGGTTCCAGAGGGCCGAGGCCGCCACAGAGATGGCTCTTCCCTTGGGTCCCGCCAAATGACATTGTTTAGTTGATGGGACCTGGAGAAGGCCCACTCTGTGGGACCTAATCGGTCGCTGGGATTCATGCGGCAGAAGGCGGTCCTGGAGATATTCTGGTCCGATGCCATGAAGGGCTTTATAGGTCATAATCAACACTTTGAATTGTGACCGGAAATTGATTGGCAACCAATGCAGACTGCGGAGTGTTGGTGTAACATGGGCATACCTTGGGAAGCCCATGATTGCTCTCGCAGCTTTATTCTGCACAACCTGAAGTTTCTGAACACTTTTCAAAGGTAGCCCCATGTAGAGAGCATTACAGTAGTCGAACCTCGAGGTGATGAGGGCATGAGTGATTGTGAGCAGTGAGTCCCGGTCCAGATACCATGAGAGTTACTGTGCTCCTCTTCTTGTGGCATATTGATGAATTATATATTGTTTGATTATATATTACAAGTCAGCATTCATTTTGGCAGGCAATGGCTCTAGCAACTCCATTGTTCTTTCCCACATTCTAGTATTATTTAAGAGATTTACAATAAATCCATGCATAGCAATATCCTAATACAGTAGGATAAATGCTGCACCACAGATAGAGCCACTAAAGCATAACTAAGATTTTTGAAAGAGATTGAGGACATTATTTTAAAAAATTGCTCTGAGAATTTTCCTCTTAGTTGTACGCTCGTCAGAATATACCTTGGAAAATATATTCTAAAACCTAGAGATAGAAGAGCAATCTGACTAATTTAGCAGATAATTAGGCCATCTGAATTCTTGTCATGCCCCTTCCCCTCAGTCTGCAGTCACTTTAGCATTCCCAGAAAACAACTACATCGTATACAAATTAGGATAAAGGGAACATGCTAATTGTGTCAATGAAAGGTGGATTTTTGAAGTTTTAGATTTTATTTTAAAATACAGTAGTACCTCTAGATACGAGCTGCTCCACATGCGAGTATTCCAAGTTACGAGCCACGACGCGAGCGAAATTTCTGTTCGACACCTGAGCTCAAATTCAGGATACGAGGCGAGCTTCCACTAGGTGGCGCAAGAATCTCCTTGCTTCCGGTTATCTCGGTGCGAAAAACAAAGTGTAAAGGCATTCGTTCGAGATGTGAGTTGATCGACTTACGAGCTCGGGTCTGGAACGAATTAAACTCATATGTCGAGGTACCACTGTATGGTTTGTCAAAAGCTACTAATCCCTCAAAGCTGCTAAGAATTAAATAATTAAAGAGAGAAAAATATACATACCAATATGAATTCTATAAAGCTAGCACACCTATGCACACTTCCTTGGCAGAAAATGAACTGAGTGCAACAGAGGTCCTATAGCATACATAGGAATGCACTATAAATCTTTTTTAATTTGTTAGCAATGCAATGAGCCATAGAATTCTTTTATTCCATAAAAAGGTCATTAAAAGGCTGCTGATGCCCTTAAACAAAATATCCATCTGGATATGCTGCGAAATTCTATATATCATCAAAGTTGTACCTGCAAGGGTTAGTTTTATAATTATTGTCAGCAACTTTACCATCCAGCCCAAAACAGAATTTGAAATAATAATTTGTCATGTTATAATATCATAAAGGATGATTATTAGTTGTTTATTATTATTATTATTATTATTATTATTATTATTATTATTATTATTTATTAGATTGGTATGCCGCCCCTCTCCATAGACTCGGGGCGGCTCACAACAATAACAAAGACAATATAAGAACAAATCTAATAATTTAAAAAACACTAAAACCCCCATTATTAAAAGCAAACATACACACAAACATACCATGTATAAACTGTATAGGCCCAGGGGAGATGTCTCAGTTCCCCCATGCCTGACGGCAGAGATGGGTCTTAAGAACTTTACGAAAGGCAAGGAGGGTGGGGGCAGTTCTAATCTCCGGGGGGAGCTGGTTCCAGAAGGTTGGGGCCGCCACAGAGAAGGCTCTTCTCCTGGGTCCCGCCAAACGACATTGTTTAGTCAACGGGACCCGGAGAAGGCCAACTCTGTGGGACCTAACCGGTCACTGGGATTCGTGCAGCAGAAGGCGGTCCCAGAGATATTCTGGTCCGATGCCATGAAGGGCTTTATAGGTCATAACCAACACTTTGAATTGTGATCGGAAATTGATCGGCAACCAATGCAGACTGCGGAGTGTTGGTGTAACATGGGCATACCTTGGGAAGACATTGAGAGATTACTAATTGCCTTTAATGCTCAGAAATTAGAAAATATGTGTATTGGAAAAACAATATCATTTTCAATAGAATGTTGTATTATGGAATGTTTCACCTAAATGTTATATTTTACTCTCCTTTATCTTGAGTTTCTATTCCAATACCTTTAAAACTGAAACCATGTTTGAAGGCCACCTATTATAAATTTTGCTGGGCTTTTTGGCAAAGCTTACAAAATGTGTTTATGTTTTTCAAACCACACTTCCACCCCAAACTGTACAGTCTTTCCTACTTGCGAGCTAGTTTATTTTCCCTCCCTTACCTAGATTTCAGTCAAGCTGTCTCAGGTGCATAAGCTCTCAGTGTACAACAGAATAATAATCATCACGATAATGATACCACTAAGATACCAATAAATGAATAAGATATCAATAAATGTAATCAGTGATGCCATAATTAGAACGTAAGTTCAGAAGGAATAAAGCCATTGCTATCAGGCAGAAAGAATCAGAACTATTCATAAGGTTTCAGAATAGAAGATTTATTCAAGCCTATACATAAGAATCTGGTCAACTAATGGTCAGAACTAAGTTAGTGTTAGAGATGGGTCAACATAACTCAAGGAAGGCTGCTCTTGTGGCAGCACAAGGATTATATTGTTGCAACACAAGGACTCTAAGCTGATTACATATTATGGCATGGAATTTTTAACTCTGTCCCTGACTCTGCCTGTTCTTTTCCTACATCTACCTGAACTTTTCCTTTTTCATTTAAGTGATCAATTTCTTCAACTGAAATGGGCAAGCAAGAGGCCAAGAGTTATTATTATTATTTATTATTATTTATTCGATTTGTATGCCGCCCCTCTCCGAAGACTCGGGGCGGCTCACAACATGTAACAACAAATCATAAATAATCCAACAATTTTTAAAAAGTTTAAAGATGTAAAAGACCCCATATACTAACAGACATACACACACGCATACCATATATAAATTAAACATGCCCAGGGGGAGATGTTTCAATTCCCCCATGCCTGACGACAAAGGTGGGTTTTAAGGAGTTTACGGAAGGCAGGAAGAGTAGGGGCAATCCTAATCTCCGGGGGGAGTTGGTTCCAGAGGGCCGGTGCCGCCACAGAGAAGGCTCTTCCCCTGGGGCCCGCCAACCAACATTGTTTAGTTGACGGGACCCGGAGAAGGCCCACTCTGTGGGACCTAATCGGTCGCTGGGATTCGTGCGGCAGTAGGCGGTCTCGGAGATATTCTGGTCCAGTGCCATGAAGGGCTTTAAAGGTCATAACCAACACTTTGAATTGTGACCGGAAATTGATCGGTCACTATCAGATGTGCTCCAAGCTATCCCTAGACTTGGTGGCTGGGATATGAATTTCACTAGAGCACATATATTAATTGAAATAACATGGAAAAGTTATTGGGGAAAGATTCTTTCAAAATATTTTGTACATTTATTCATTCACATAGTTTATGTGCCACCCATTCCACAAATTCATGCGCAACAGTTAAGAAAACCATTAAACAGATGAGATACTGTATGAATTTAAACTGAAATTGATGCCTTTGTTCATTGGCAAATTATTGTCATTTTAAGTATCAGAAATCTGATTGCTGTCAAATTCCTTAACATTTCCCAAGTAGCTTTATAGCCTGTATTTGAAAGAAGACTCATTCAAGTTACATTTATGTCCAATAACAAGCAAACAAAATTAAAAGTAACCCCATCTTGATAATCTCATTGCAATTTTTTTAAATGTAATAAACCAGACTATTAGACAGTCTAATAAATATGAAGAATTGTGGCATGGAATAAAATTAAAAATCCCAAGTTCTATTTAACATGGATGTTAAGGTGGCTGTACTTTAAATGTTGGAGAAAAATAGCTTGTCTTATTCTCACAATCTGGTTTGTGGAAGTGCTTCATAGTGCTCCACATTGCATTACCTTGAAGGCAATTCTTCACTCTGAAATCTTTTTGGATCTTTCAGAAAGTGGATGAAAGGATCAGAAAATGTTTCTACGCTTATGCAATTCATAAACAACACAGACACAGTCCAAAACAAGGCCCAGAACCACATTCCTTGATGAATCAAATAACTTTGCTTCCATAATATAAGTCTGTGTAGCCAGCTTTGGTTCACTGTGAATGTTCTAGTCCAGTGATTTTCAACCTTTTTTGAGCTGCGGCACATTTTTTACATATGCAAAATAATGGGGCACCTTGAGCGGGGGGGAGAGTGGGGGGGCTAAAAAAAGTTAGGACAAAAAAAATTCTCTCTCTCTCTCTCTCTCTCTTCCTCCCTTTTGCTCTATTTCTCTCCCTCTTTCTCTCTCTTCGTTCCTTCCTCTCTCTCCATCCCTCTTTCTCTCTCTTCCTTCCTTCCTCTCTTTTTTGCTCTCTTTCTATCTCTCCCTCCTTGCCTGCCTCTCTTTCTCTATCTCTCTTGCTTTCTTTCTCTTTCTTTCTCTCTCTTGCTTTCTTTCTTTCTCTCTCTCTCTTTCTCTCTCTTGCTGAGCTTCGTGGCACACCTGACCATGTCTCACGGCACACTAGTGTGCCACAGCACACTGGTTGAAAAACACTGTTCTAGTCAATGCAAAAAAGTTAAATCTTTTTGAAGCAAGTTTGGAAAAGCAGGCAATCACACTTATAAAAAGTGTATAAAATCTCTGAATTAAGTCCAAATCTCCCTGAATCAAATAAGAAGCTTCTAATCTGATTCAACATTTCAAATTATTTTCGTAATTGAATTGAATTACCACAAAATTGAGTCTTTGTATCAAATATTCACATAGCCATACAATTTTCACATCAGCCTTATCACTATTTTCTACTAGACTGTCAGTTCAATTTCCAGTAGCTTAGTAGAGCTTCACTTTTCTTCTTAAAAGAATAATAATCTTGCTATTACTTACTTGTAACCGAGCCAAGTTCTGCACTGTTTCTTCCTAACTTCCACCCATCTCTTCAGAGTCAAAGTTAATCATACAAGAAAATTCTCATTTGCTGTAAGGAGAGTGATATATGATTGCATTGACAAACCTCCAATGTGCTGAATGAGAATTTTGTATATACAAATATTTAAAGCAAAGGTATGAAAGTGTTCACAAAATAACAATCAAATATATTGTTGTTCTTCACACATTTAGGTATCCATTGTGACTAAAACAGGAAAACAAATGCAAAGCACAATTACATGGCTTTAAAATGATAAAGAAAATTTGGTTAAAGCAACAAAGATGATTAGGGGAATGGATATGTCTAGTCTGATGAAAAGAAAGATTGGGGTAACATGATCATCGCCTGGAATTCAATACCTGACTCAGTGGTTTCTTCCTCAAACCCCCAAAACTTTAACCTTAGATTGACTACTGTTGACCTCAGGCCATTTCTGTTCTGGTTTTTGGTAGAAATTTAGCAATTACAAATAACTCTTATTAAATGCATTATATCATGAATAAAGAAACTCCATTTATTTCTCTGCTCTTCTGGAATTCAAACACATTTCATACAGGCACTTGGTCCGTTATCTCCCTTAACTGCATTTCTCACATTCCTTCTCCTTCTCCACTTAAGAAGATTTATTTTCCTAACAGCATGATTTCTAAAACAGCAGCCCTGACTGTTAATCAACACAGAATATTTTTGCTTACTTGAGAGCGGCAAGAAAAACATTCATTTTTCTCTCCAGCAACGTTGAAACTCCACCCTTCTTCCCCACTGACCCCCTGACATGCCAAATACATCACTACAGTATTTAACCCATTCCTCTCCTTAATATCTTCTTCCAGACACCTGTTCTCTATGTTTTTGGGCCCTTCTGAATTTAGGGTTAAGCAAACATCTGATTCTCCCTCACTAGATCCTGAACTCATAGCCTCATCCTCTGGCTGGCCTCCCACCTGTTCTACTACCTGTAACCCTGGGGCCCCCACTAATTTATAAACACTATCTGAATCCGAGTCCTTAATATCTTCATCATCCTCCAACTGACCAGGAGTATGTACAACAATTTCTAAGAGGTCTGTAAGGGCATGCATAAGCGCACCATTGTGCCTACAATCCCTGACTAACTGTCCTATTGTCCTCATTTATCTGTACTTACTTTGCTTATGTTTATACCTATATCTGCTATCTTGTAGAATAGAATAGAATAGAATAGAATAGAATTTTATTGGCCAAGTGTGATTGGACACATAAGGAATTTGTACATATTTGACAAAGAAACAAACAAATAAATAAAATTATAGTAGTGTTCCAATATCTCAGGGTCTTGCCACAAAGAACTGTTGTCTCATTTTGGTAACAGGATAACAAGCCAATGCTAAGAAATCCTCACTCACACTGCAGTCACTTTAGCATTGTGCCGGATGCGGAATAAGAACATAGACACCAAGAGCTGGGTTTAAATAGGTCATTTTATTAAAGTTAAATGAACTTTAACTGATTATCCACCAATAACCAGGACGTGCAGAGGCCACTAGAAAATGTGGGGTGGAAATAATTCACAAATAACCTTCCTGGGCAACTATGGGCATAGTTCCTTGCTGAACAAGGTGAAAATGCTATGCCTTCGTCTGATTCCTGGTCACACCTTGGTATGTGTGGGGGCTCACCATCCAATCCCTTTCTGGTTATTGGGTTAGGTAAGTCCTAAGGCACACCCCCTCTCCAATCATCCAGGTCGGGTGAGCCTATAGCTCCTGGTGAGAGGCTACCCATCATCTTTCAAAAGATGCCCTAAAGGAGAACACACAGTTGCTATCGCTGCCCATTTCTGCCCCTAACACTGCCCATTTCTGCCCCTAGCCTGCTAACCCTAGTGACAAAGGGAAATCCAATTATCAAATTATTACTAAATGTGCCACATCCCCTAACCAATCCATCCTCACTCCCCAGTGTGGAATAGATGAAAAAATCGCAACTAAAGCACTGAGACTGCAAAAAAAATCCTATTCGGCCCCCGTAGACAACCCTCACCGTAAGATAGGGAGGGTAGGCAGGTGTCCACTTCTTCAGAAGCTGGGGAAAAAAGGAAGAATGCCTGATGCACAGCCCTATGTATAGGACTCGCCTGGCACACCCCCTGGCAGCAACAGGCTGTGCGCAAAAGCGCAAAACTGGAAACGGCGATCTCGCGGTGCCCCACGAAATCACCAATCCATAGGTAGCCAAAGCGCCTAGGGTGGTGTTCTTTCTGTCCCCAATGCAATTTCGGCTGGCCGTTAAATTCGGCCAACTGGGCATTTCTCAGAAAACAGCTACATTGTGTACAAATTAAGATAAAGGGGAACATAATAATTGTTTCAATTAAAAGTGGATTTTTGAAGTTTTAGATTTTATTTTAAAATATGGTTTTTCAAAAGCTACTAATCCCTCAAAGCTGCTATGAATTAAATAATTAACGAGGGAAAATATACATATAGTAGCAATGTGAATTCTACAAAGCTAGCAGACTGATGCACACTTCCTTGGCAGGAAGTGAACTCTCTTTCACTAATATCTTCCTTTTTCTTTTCTTCCATAAGTTCCAGACAAGATTTTTTTAAAAATAATTAAATATATTAATAGATCAATCAATCAAGTTTGTATTATACTCGTCAGTCACTGTGGCCTATTTCTTATTGCTACTTTATACTCTTAGACAATCTGGAAAAGCTAAGCATAACTGTACAATGACATTGAGTCATTGTACAATGAGTCTACGGAGAGGGGCAGCATACAAATCCAATAAATTATTATTATTATTATTATTAATTATTTTCTGGCAGATCCACGTAACAAAAGGAAAGCAAATATTATTGGCTGGCCTAACATATCATTCTTTCAGTGACTCCAATCAGTAAGGCTATTAAGTCTAACATTTATCTATATTCATTCTGGACTGAGATGCCTTCTATTTTTATAACACACTTCTTATAAGGAGCTTTGTTTTATCTTCAGAACCTAAGAAAACAATACTTTGATTCATCTATTTTTAAATGTTATGTATAGAACAGTAGTTGAGACTCAGAAACATTCCTTTTTCATATTTTTATTACCATACAGACATTTTTACATGTCCGTCATCTCATTTCATTCTTTTACAAAACCTTTACAAATATATTCTATATTTATCTTATTGCTTTGTTAGTTCAAAGTTGCTTTTTTATCATCCTCCCTCTCTATCTCACACAGCCCTTCCTTCTTCCTTCTTTCTTCTCTTCCCCTTTTAATTTCTAAATCTTCTTCCCCTCCATCTCCCCTTCTCCTCTTCCCTAATTTACCTCCTGTCTTCTCTCCTGACTCTCTCTTCCACTCTTCTCTTTTCTCTTCCTTTCTCTTTCTTCTTTCTTCCAAATCCTCTCTTCCCTTCCTTTTCTTTTGCTGTACTTTTCCTTTTTGACTCAGAATCATTCCTTCCAGATGTACGATTCTGTGATTTATTTTCATTTCAAAACCTGTACCAGTTGGCTGGATTTGAAATTTGTTCATTTATGTCTGCTGTAAGTTACTTAGCATCAGTACCATTTAACACAGCTGAATATCTTTTTTCTGAGTGAGTATACTTTATTTTTTTAATCCAACAAAACTGCCTATATGTCTCTCCCCCCTCCCCATTTAATTAGCAATATCCTTCTATATTAATGTCACTCACTTGGTTCTTCCAATTTAGTCAAAGTGAAAAACGAACACAGACAACAGCAGGATAGACAGGAAGGACAATTAAATGAACTCCATCACCCTGAGATGCCCTCTGATTTATCTATTCATTCCTCATCTCAGTCTTTCTCCTTTAGGTTTAGATGTGGCAGCAAGTTTTACCACTTCTGACAAGAATGGCAGATTCCATTAGCTCCACAGCTTTGCTGATATCAATTCTTCATTCTACAGCGTTGGCATTGCTGTCTGAAGGGTTCTAAACTCCATTAGGACACAGCAAAACTGTGGCAAGGGGAAAGAAGACAATTTTAAGAAATGCTTTGTTCCAAATAGAGTTAACATTCACATAGTGGCAAACGTGGCCCACTGCAAGCAGCTAGCTATTTGCCTTGCAATGGATGCACTTACAGCTATAACTTCAAATGGTCATCAAATGAGTATGCATTAAGTGACTACCTGCAATGGCTGAGTGTAGAACCAGGTTGCATAAGTATTTTGTAATGACATTATTTCAACAGTGAGTAAAGCTTTGTCAACTTCGCAACATTGAAGAAATGTCTTCTTTCACATCAGAATGCATATTATATAACGTTCAAAATTTCACTGGTGAAATGCTCATGTCATTGTTGTTCTTGTTGTTAGAGGATGTTGTTCCTTTTTGATAGTATTTTATTGGTCAATGACCAAAATAAAGTTATGTCTGTCTGTCCCATAGTGAAAGTATGGTTGGTAATGATGACATAATTTGTTATTGTTTTAATCATTCGGTTTGTTTGTTTGTTTGTTTGTTTATTTGTTTGTTTGTATGCCGCCCCTCTCAGCAGACTCGGGGTGGCTAACAACAATGATAAAAACAGCATGTAGCAATCCAATTAATAAAACAACTAAGAACCCTTACAATAAAACCAAACATACACACAAACATACCATGCATAACTTGTAATGGCCTAGGGGGAAGCAATATCTTAACTCCCCCATGCCTGGCGGCATAAATAAGTCTTGAGTAGTTTACGAAAGACAAGGAGGGTGGGGGCAGTTCTAATCTCTGGGGGGAGTTGGTTCCAGAGTGCTGGGGCCGCCACAGAGAAGGCTCTTCCCCTGGGGCCTGCCAAATGACATTGTTTAGTTGACGGGACCCAGAGAAGACCAACTCTGTGGGACCTTATCGGTCGCTGGGATTCGTGTGGTAGCAGGCGGTTCCGGAGGTAATCTGGTCCCATGCCATGTAGGGCTTTAAAGGTCATGACCAACACTTTGAATTGTGACCGGAAACTGATCGGCAGCCAATGCAAGCCACAGAGTGTTGAAGAAACATGGGCGAATCTTGGAAGCCCCATGACTGCCCCATGTAGAGAGCGTTGCAGTAATCGAATCTCGAGGTGATGAGGGCATGAGCCACTGTGAGCAATGACTCCCTGTCCAAATAGGGCCGCAACTGGTGCACCAGGCGAACCTGGGCAAACGCCCTCCTCGCCACAGCCGAAAGATGATGTTCCAATGTCAGCTGTGGATCGAGGAGGACGCCCAAGTTGTGAACCCTCTCTGAGGGGGTCAGTAGTTTCCCCCCCCAGGGTAATGGATGGACAGATGGAATTGTCCTTGGGAGGCAAGATCCACAGCCACTCCGTCTTGTCTGGGTTGAGTTTGAGTTTGTTGACACTGTTGGTGATTTTATAGGTAAATATAATCCATGCTATTCATCCATGGAACGGAACGGAATGGAGCGGAACAGAACAGAACAGAACAGAACAGCACAGAACAGAATTTTATTGGCCAAGTGTGATTGGGCACACAAGGAGTTTGTCTTTAGTGCATATACTCTCAGTGTACATAAAAGAAAAGATACATTTGTCAAGAATCATGATTTACAACATTTAATGATAGTCCAGATACCTATAAACAATCAAATCATATTAGGATACTCATGTTTGTATCAGTTTTGATGTTATCAAGCCCGTGTGCTATTTCCTTGCACCTTCTTGTTCCACTAACCATTCCTAGCATCACTGACTTCTCCAACAAATTTACATGCATGAGAAGGCAAAAGTAATCAGACATAGTCTTGTGATTTTGCTTCTAGTGAAATGTCTAGTTTTATACAATTCAGCTACTCTGTGTTGGTTGCTCTGGCTATCCATGGTATATGTAACAATTTACACCATCACTACAGTTCAAAGGTCTCAATTGTTCTTCAATCAGATAATTTTAGTATTCACCTCTAGAGATAGGGGAAAAAAATCTGATTGATTAGAGAAAAGAGAACAAATACTTTTGTCAGTGACAGGAAGCTTTTTTGGTTAAGTATTTTTTTTCAAACCTGAAAATAATTAAAGTAAAACAATTGACAATTAGGGTAAAATATAGAAAGAAGAATGCAAGAATATAATTATATATATAGAGAATGAAATATAAATACATTTATAACAGCTGTAAAGAAGTTTGGAATCCACTTGTCTATATTTCATTTCTTTTTTCTTAGTTTTTTGCCTTTTCTTTTGAATTCCTTCCTTAGTCCTTTATCACTTTTGATTTTTGTTTTAATTTTTTTATCGCTTTTATTTTGCATCTTCAATGAAATAGATAGTTAAATAAAACTTGATTTTTAAAAAAAATATATGAACTGTTTCGGTTATTTGAAAAGTCAAATTGTTCTCAATTTAAATTCCATTTTCACCACAATGTGTTCATTCTCATTTCTTCATTTCTTCATTCATTCATTCATTCATTCATTCATTCATTCATTCATTCATTCATTTATTTGATTTGTATGCCACCCCTCTCCGCAGACTCGGGGCAGCTAACAACAGCAATAAAAACAGCATATAACAATCCAATATTAAAACAGTTAAAAACCCTTATTATAAAACCAAACATACATACAGACATACCATGTATAAAATTGTAAAGGCCTAGGTGGAAAGAGTATCTCAGTTCCCCCATGCCTAGTGGCAGAGGTGGGTTTTAAGAAGCTTACGAAAGGCAAGGAGGGTGGGGGCAATTCTAATCTCTGGGGGGAGTTGTTTCCAGAGGGCTGGGGCCGCCACAGAGAAGGCTCTTCCCCTGGGTCCCGCTAAGCGACATTGTTTCTGTGATTCTTTTAGGCATCATGACAGGTCTAACACAATGTAATCAATATCTTTTTCAATGAAAAAAAAACCCCATGAAATATGTTTATTTATGTTTTGTTTTGTAATGTCCCTTATTTATTCCCTGGATGATAACAGTGCTGTAACCTGGAGCATATTCATAAATTATGCTGGCAAAAAGGTGGTCAATCATGGCTGGTGTTTTGTGCAAATTGATTATTATGACAATACAAATCATTCAGCAGAAAACAAATATAGTCACTCAAAAAGTTTGACATGTCTATTTAAATGCTCCCCCAAAGTTTCCCAAGCATTCAGTTTTCAGCTATTCTAGAAAAATATTTTTCTGGCATATATGTCTATGCGCTTCACAGTTGCAGTACCCAAAAATATGTACCTTGCAAGCAAAATGTTTGATCCAATCATTTGCTTATTTGGTTATGCAAATGATTGGTTATCCTACAAAGCTTCTTGGTATCCATTAGTCACATCAGGGTTCCCTAGATAAACGAGTCTTCGCTGAAGGTACTAGTTTCAAAAGCAATTCTATGATTATATCTGGAGGATAACTAGCACAAATTATAGCTCTCATTCTTAAAAGATAATGGTAATGTACATTATTTTCCATCTTTCTATACTTATTGCTTCCTTAACACATGTGATATTGCTTTGTCAAAGTCCTTCAGTGCTTTCGAAATTGGACAGCTTCCATTTAATCTTGCAACCTTCATATAAACACAATGGCAGTTTCACTTTCTCTCACTCTGTATCCTCTCTGTCTTCATTCTTGTTTTATTTTCACAGGGTTCTACTTTGCATATTTCTGATTTTGGTGTGGCTGAATATTATTATTATTTTTTTAGCTTTTGGTGACAGGGTTTTTTTGGCATAAAAATTGTTGCATGAGCTAGGGAAACATTACCGGACTCCATAGTGTAATCCCCAAACCCCCAACACTTTATCCTTAGATTACCTACGGTTGACCTATCCAGATTCCTAAGAGGTCAGTAAGGGGCGAGTACAAGTGCATTATAGTGCCTTCCGTCCCCTGTCCTATTGCTCTCCTATATCTCCTATACCTTTCTTCTATTTATTTATTTGTTTGTTTGTTTGTTTGTTTGTTTGTTTGTTTGTTTGTTTGTTTGTTTATTTATTTATTTATTTATTTATTTATTTATTTATTTATTTATTTATTTATTTATTTATTTATTTATTTATTTATTTATTTATTTATTTATTTATTTATTTATTTATTTATTTATTTATTTATTTATTTATTTATTTATTTATTTATTTATTTATTTATTTATTTATTTATTTATTTATTTATTTATTTATTTATTTATTTATTTATTTATTTATTTATTTATTTATTTATTGGATTTGTATGCCGCCCCTCTCCAGAGACTCGGGGCGGCTAACAGCGACAATAAAACAGTGTACAATAGTAATGGCGGCAGAGGTGGGTTTTAAGTTGTTTACGAAAGGCAAGGAGGGTGGGGGCAGTTCTAATCTCTGGGGGGAGTTGGTTCCAGAGGGCTGGGGCCGCCACAGAGAAGGCTCTTCCCCTGGGTCCCGTCAGGTGACATTGCTTAGTTGACGGGACCCGGAGAAGATCCAATCTGTGGGACCTAACTGGTCGCTGGGATTCATGCATCAGAAGGCGGTCGCTGAGGTAATCTGGTCCGGTGCCATGAAGGGCTTTATAGGTCATAACTAACACTTTGAATTGTGACCGGAAACTGATTGGCAACCAATGCAGACTGCGGAGTGTTGGTGTAACATGGGCATATTTGGGAAAGCCCATGATTGCTCTCGCAGCTGCATTCTGCACGATCTGAAGTTTCCAAACATTTTTCAAAGGTAGCCCCATGTAGAGAGTGTTACAGTAGTCAAGCCTCGAGGTGATGAGGGCATGAGTGACTGTGAGCAGTGACTCCCAGTCCAAGTAGGGTCGCAACTGGTGCACAAGGCAAACCTGGGCAAACGTCCCCCTCGCCACAGCTGAAAGATGTTTCTCTAATGTCAGCTGTGGATCGAGGAGGACACCCAAGTTGCAAACCTTCTCTGAGGGGGCCAGTGATTCTCTCCCCAGGGTAATGGATGGACAGATGGAGTTGTCCTTGGGAGGTAAGATCCACAGCCACTCCGTCTTGTCTGGGTTGAGTTTGAGCTTGTTGACACTCATCCAGGCCCTAACATCCTCCAGGCACTGGCCCATCACTTCCACTGCTTCGTTGGCTGGACATGGGGTGGAGATGTATAACTGGGTATCATCGGCGTATTGATGATACCTCACCCCATGCCCTTGGATGATCTCACCTAGCGGTTTCATGTAGATATTAAATAGCAGGGGGGAGAGGACTGACCCCTGAGGCACCCCACAAGGGAGAGACCTAGAGGTCGACCTCTGATCCCCTACTAACACCGACTGCGACCGACCAGAGAGGTATGAGGAGAACCACTGAAGAACAGTGCCTCCCACTCCCAACCCCTCTAGTTGGTGCAGAAGAATACCATGGTCAATGGTATCGAAAGCCGCTGAGAGGTCAAGAAGCACCAGGACAGAGGACAAGCCCCTGTCCTAGGCCCGCCAGAGATCATCCATCAACACGACCAAAGCGGTTTCCGTGCTGTAGCCGGGCCTGAATCCAGACTGCTGAGGACCTAGATAATCAGCTTCTTCCAAAGACCGCTGGAGCTGAAGTGCCACCACCTTCTCAACAACCTTCCCCATAAAGGGAAGGTTGGAGACTGGACGGTAGTTATTGAGTATGGCTGGGTCCAGGGAAGGCTTCTTGAGGACGGGGCACACAAGTGCCTCCTTATAAGGAGCCGGAAAGGACCCACTCCCCAAAGAGGCGTTGACAATCTCCCGGACCCAGCTCCGCGTCACCTCTCGACTGGCCGAAACCAACCAAGAGGGACACGGATCCAGTAGACAGGTGGCAGAACACACAGCTCCAATGGCCTTGTCCACTTCCTTAGGTGTCACCAAGTCAAACCTCTCCCAGACAGATGGACAAAGACGTTTAGCCCCAGTCACCTCGACTGACTCGTTGTCAGTTGACTCTGTTTTACAATTGGAGTCGAGGTCCGCTCGAATCCGAGCAATTTTATCAGCGAAAAATGTGTTAAAATCCTCGGCACTACTCTGCAAGGGCTCCCCAACTCCCCCCTGGTTAAGAAGGGAGCGGGTTACCCTGAACAGAGCGGCCGGGTGGGATTCCGCTGATGCAATCAAGGTGGCATGATACGCGCATCTATTCCTATATCTCTTCTTCTATTCTTTTATTGATATGTTCTATTACTAAACCTTCTTTTCTATTATTTCTTAGATATATTTTACTATGAGTATCTCCTCTATAACCTTCATCGTGTATTTTACTATGTGTTGTTCTGTCTGGGTCACTCCAGAAGCCAATACCAACCCAAAAAGAGAAGCCAGACACACTGGTAAAAGGCAAAGGAAGTTTATATAATTCAAGGAAAACACAAGTAACAGAAAATGTCCTTACACACAGGAAAAATGCTGGAACTTCAAATATATACACGAAGGGAATAGTCCATGAAGCAATACCAGATTCTTGCTGCCAAGACAAAGCTGTAGATAGCAAACAGACGCCTCCCACGAGTCTTCCAGAGTGTGAGGCCACAAGCCAAGATCAGAGACGCTGAGAATCAAAACAGGTCACCGCAACTCCAATTGATAACACTCCACATGGCTTCAAGGCCTTGCCTGCCTTTTAAACCCTGCTGATGAGGACCACACCCAAACCCAGCTGTTTCTAATTCAATGGTGAAAATATTTCTTTAACTGCTCCTTTTGTTGCTCTGAACGTCTCTGTCTCATGTCAATGACAGCTTGTGTGTCATCACCTAATGACTCCAAGCTACTGGCTGGGGAGAGCCCCCCCCCCCGGGCTCTCATGCTGTTCTCCTTCATCCCATTCCTGACTCTCTTCTCCCCCGTCCAACTGTTCAGCCCCCTCCTCTGTGCTGTCATCCTCCTCCGGGCATGGAGCCAGCAGAGACACAGCTGGTCCCTGAGCAGCCTCAGGCTGAATCACAACATGTGTGTATAGATATATACCCATTAAAACCGTCATTGTGTATTGGACAAAATAAATAAATAAAATTAAAATAAAATAAAAACATCTTAGCCCCCCAAATAAAATAGTCAAGTTAGGACTTACCTTCCCTAACAGTTTGTATCACATCGGAGGTACGTGTTTTGTCATATCGGAGAAATTTGGGGGCATGGCCAGCTGGTCATTATTTCTGGTTTGATGAGTGGGGGCAAATTTCTGCCATCACTTCAGGAGATTCAGTCCGAATTGGCAGCAACCTGCCACTGAGTTAGGAGCACACTTCAGTTTGTTGTCAATCACAATAGCAAGCCAACCAACAGCAGAGGTGTTACAATAAATGACATGCTAATGAATACATACTATTGAATATGGTCATCCATTAAACATGTTCATATCAGGGAGAAGAGCATGGCCAAGCACCATGGTGACATGGAGTTCCCCGTGCTCCACTGGGGAACCCTGATATCCATGTTGCTTGGGGACCTGGTTCAATCAGAACCAGGTCAGTTCCTCCTGGGAGGGGTGGTGAAGAAGGGAGAGATCATTGGCGATCTGGGAGGGGTGACAACTGATTGATTGGATTTTCAGATTGGAAGTCACCTGGAAAGAAACTTAAGTAAAGTGCTGGAGAGACGAGTTGGAGAGCAATGGATGAAATGAGGTTCTTGGGAAATTTGGGACTTGATTAATGTTTATTTGAAAATATAATTTTATTTATTTATTTATTTATCAATATAAAAGTACAAAATGTAAGAAACCCAATTAAAAAATGTAATCTAAGTCTTTCCTGATACGTTTTATGCTTAAGACCTTCCACCATTCTTGTAGCCCTTCTTTGGACCCGTTCAATTTTGTCAATATCTTTTTGTAGGTGAGGTCTCCAGAACTGAAAACAGTATTCCAAATGTGGTCTCACCAGCGCTCTATATAAGGGGATCACAATCTCCCTCTTCCTGCTTGTTATACCTCTAGCTATGCAGCCAAGCATCCTACCTGCTTTTCCTACTGCCCGACCACACTGCTCACCCATTTTGAGACTGTCAGAAATCACTACCCCTAAATCCTTTTCTTCTGAAGTTTTTGCTAACACAGAACTGCCAATGCAATACTCAGATTGAGGATTCCTTTTCCCCAAGTGCATTATGTTACATTTGGAAACATTAAACTGCAGTTTCCATTGCTTTGACCATTTATCTAGTAAAGCTACCATATTTACCATATTACAGACCCCTCCAGGAATATCAACCCTATTGCACACTTTAGAGTCATCGGCACATAGGCAAACCTTCCCTACCAAACCTTCCCCTATGTCACTCACAAAGACAGCATGCCAACTCTGTAAACTGCTCAGAAGGGGCTGTAAAGAACTATGAAGTGGTACATAAGTTTAAGTGCTATTGCCACTGCTATTAGTTGCTGATAAGAAATACAAAAAAGAAGAAGAAACACAAACATTGCAGTACTTGGAGACAGCAGAACAGAAGAAAAAGAACTGGAGAAGATAACGAAATACAAAGATAGAAATAGAAATAGAATGACAGTAGCAAAAGGAAGAAGAAGTCCAACACAATACAAGTAATAATAGATCTCTTGGATACAACCCCAAAATATATCTAGCACACTTGAGCACCATCAATATTGACAAAATCTCCACCAGGTAATTGCAAAAGGTAGGTTTACTTACACCCTGTAATGGTAGTTTTAATACAACAACTTATGCCCAGGTTTTGGGGAGGGACTCAATAGGTGGTTAAAAATGCCAGATCAGCCCAAACATCTGCTGACAGCAATCAAACATAATTATTGATTATTTTTTTGCTTTGAAGCCACTGGACAATTTCCACCTGGGTGAGAGGGGAGGGGAGAGAAAGCTTGACATTCCTTTATATAAAAATTGATAACAGTGATTATTAAAAGGACCTCAATTCCATGTCTGATGAATTTCCACTTCTCAAATATCACTATATTTGCTTTTAATTTATTATGTCTTTCTGAAAGAAATCAGGATTGGCAAATTAGCACTTGCAGTTGAGACACTATATTAAGAAATTGAGAAGTTGGATTAAGGCTCTGCTATAGATTATGATATGCTGGGGAGGAGGGGCAGCTTGGAAACAATCACAGGAGCCTTTATTAAATATTGGCAAAATATCAGAGACTTGTTAGATTTAAAATATAACATGTGGAAGGTGAATAAATAAAGAAGAGGAGGAGGAAGCCCTTCGCAGTGGCTTCATTGCATCTAAAGAGGCAAGAGAATTAAGGCTGCATTTTTATCGACAGCTTTAATCATTATTTGAACTAAATTGATTCCAGGCAAACAGCAGGCAATAAAATTTGAGGGATTTCACAATTTAGCATTACCTTATATACCAGCGGTCTCCAAACTATGGCCCGCGGGACGGATGCGGCCCACTGAGGCCATTTATCTGGCCTGCGGGTGACTTCTAGCGCCATTAACCTTCAGTTGCTGGGGGGCGGGGAACACGGCGGTTGGGAGATTGCTGTTGGGGCAGCAGGGGCCTGCTGACATCAAGCCCTGTGCCTACCAGCAAAGCCGCCCACCTAGGGAAGCAGTGCGCTTTTCAAACACGCACTTTTCAAACACGCTGCTTCCCTGGGCAGCCAGCTTTGCTTGGCACCACCAGGCTTGACATCAGTGGGCCCCTGATGCCACGACAGCAACACCCTGATCGCTGTGTTCGCCTTGTGCCACGGGGGCGGGGGAGGCTGCTTGCAAGCCCGGGGAGGGTGACACGCGGCATTGGGGCTGCTTCTAGGCTGATCCCTCTGGTTAATTAAAACAAAACAAGCCAGCGGACGGAGAGGACGGATGCCGGGGAAGCCTTTCCTCCTCTCCCCCATGCATGCTCAGTTCCCTTTGGAAGCTAATGAGCTGCCAGGGCAGCGCCGCCTGCGAAGGGAGCCCCCTGGTGGTCGGCCACAGCCACAGCAGCCCCCCTTGCGAGCTGGAGGCAAGAGAGATGCGCTTTAGCCCCTTCCTGCCGAGAAGGAAAGCGAACGACTCTGTTGTGGTCCAATGCCATGAAGGGCTTTATAGGTCATAACCAACACTTTGTATTGTGACTGGAAACTGATCGGCAACCAATGCAGACTGCGGAGTGTTGGTGTGACATGGGCATACTTAGGGAAGCCCATGATTGCTCTCGCAGCTGCAGTCTGCATGATCTGAAGTTTCCAAACACTTTTCAAAGGTAGCCCCATGTAGAGAGCGTTACAGTAGTCGAGCCTTTATTATATTCATATATACTGCTCAAAAAATTAAAGGAAACATTCAAATAACACATCCTAGATCTGAATGAATGAAATATTCCCGTTGAATACTTTGTTCTGTACAAAGTTGAATGTGCACAACAGCATGTGAAATTGATTGTCCATCAGTGTTGCTTCCTAAGTGGACAATTTTACTTCACAGAAGTTTGATCTACTTGGAGTTATATTGTGTTGTTTAAGTGTTCCATTTATTTTTTTGAGCAGTGTATATTCATATATATTCATTTTTTGTCTTTCACTATGCGTTGTATTAGGATGGGGTGCAAGAAGGGAAGCTCAGCCAATCTCATTGAACACATGTTGTACTCTGTATATGTATATGCAATAATTTGTGTGTATGTATGTATGTATTCATGTATGTATGTATGTATGTATATATGTATATACATACATACATATATATATACATACATACATACATACATACATACATACTATACAGATTGAGTTCATTAAGTCTTTCCTGATACGTTTTATGCTTAAGACCTTCCACCATTCTTGTAGCCCGTCTTTGGACCCGTTCAAAATTGAACGGGTCCAAAGACAGGCTACAAGAATGGTGGAAGGTCGTAAGCATAAAACGTATCAGGAAAGACTTAATGAACTCAATCTATATAGTCTGGTGGACAGAAGGAAAAGGGGGGACATGATCGAAACATTTAAATATATTAAAGGGTTAAATAAGGTCCAGGAGGGAAGTGTTTTTAATAGGAAAGTGAACACAAGAACAAGGGGACACAATCTGTAATTAGTTGGGGGAAAGATCAAAAGCAACATGAGAAAATATTATTTTACTGAAAGAGTAGTAGATCCTTGGAACAAACTTCCAGCAGACGTGGTAGATAAATCCACCGTAACTGAATTTATACATGCCTGGGATAAACATATATCCATCCTAAGATAAAATACAGAAAATAGTATAAGGGCAGACTAGATGGACCAGGAGGTCTTTTTCTGCCGTCAGACTTCTATGTTTCTATGTTTCTATGATACACACACACACACACACACACACAATCAATTCAAACCTTTATTTTCAGAGTACATGTGTACAATATGTGTGTGTGTGTGTGTGTGATGTTAATGTATATACGTACACACATACATACATACATACATACATACATACATACATACATACTGGATTTTTGCAAGCTCCATAAGGTATTCTTATTCTAAACTAGAGTGTGATCCTTTGGTAGAATAAGGCTTCCCAACCACTCTTTATGCAAATATGTCTCGAGTAAAATTACACGTAGTCTCTACGGCTTTGACAGTTGTAAGATGCTGAGCCTCACTTGCGCTTGGCATATGAAAGCAGGCTTTACTTCCATTATTTTATGTAACATCAATGCAGAAACTACTGAAAGGCAAAGAATGGCTGGGGAAGTAGAAAAAACATGTGAAAGTAGAAGACCTACTTTCAGTGACACTGGCTTGATAACTTTATGTGAAGGAAAAGTATTGTGGAAGTCAATTCAAAGAGAGAAAACTGCAGCCAATTTGCTGAAATTTCTTTAAAAGCTCTCTTAGAATTTCAAAAAAAATCCACATACATTTGTTGAAGTAGAATGTACCATTTTAATGACAAATTTCTTAGCTTCTCTAAATTGACTTGAAGTCATGCCCTCTGGATAAATGTTTAACACAATATTCAAGATGTTATTGTTAACTTCTGTTACTGCTTCCTAGAGGCGTAAAACTAAATTACTTTCTATTGTATGGACAGTCTATTTCTTTATGTTGGTATAATGCAATTTTATATGTAGTAGAGTGGCTTAGAAATTCTGGTTTCAATGTGAAAAGTTAAAAAAATGGAATTACAGATTTGGAAAGGAAGAAAAAAGAATTATTGTACAGATTTTATTTCCAGAACTTCAGAAGTTTTGTTCAATACTTCACTTTTGGGATAAGTGTAATTTTAATAAGACAAAAAATGTACACTAAAGCCAAAGAAATTGACATCAAGTCAACGTAGGCATAGAAAGTCAGGTTTATTTGCCTTGGTTTAAGAGTACATATTGTTGATGTATTTGGAGAGATTATATCCTTCAAAAGTTACCTAATAGTAATACGTGAAAGAATTATTTCTTTTAAAAGCTTACAGGGCTGCCCATTTAAAGTAAATAATTCTGAATGAATAACAAAATCATATCAGTGTGAAAAACAAAAATGCTATTGTCCAGAAACAGACAAAATAAATACAACTTAGGATAGCTTAGTATTGCAGAAACATCTCACTGTAAACAACTAGTGTTCCATCATGTCTGAAAACAGCAACCATCATTCCAGTCCCGGAGAAAACAGCCATAAACAGCCTGAATTACTACAGACCTATTGCATTGAAGACTGTAGTGATGAAGTGCTTCAAGAGACTGGTTCTTTAATACTTCAGGTCATGCCTTCCATCAAACCTTGATCAACATCAGTCACCTATAGAGGTTGACAGGTGATGCAATTGCCCCTGTCCTACATGCTGTATTGAGACCCCTAGAAAAATCTGGGAAGTACATCAGGATGCTCTTGATGGACCACAGCTCAGCCTTCAACACCATTTTGCTGGGCATTCTCATTGAAAAGTTGTCTGACCTGAATTTCCCTCTGATCCCCTGTGATTGGATTAAAGGCTTTGTGATGGACCATCCACAAACAGTGAAGGCTGGGTCCTTTACATCATCTTCCACAAAGGTCATAACTGGCTCTCCTCAGAGCTACCGTGTTTCCCCGAAAATAAGACACTGCCTTATATTAATTTTTGCTCCAAAAGTTGTGCTACGTCTTATTTTCTGGGGGTGCCTTATATTTCTCAAATAAGACAAATTCACAGGCAGAAAAGCTGACACCCCCAAAGAAAGTGTAGTGTACGGTACACTGATTATGGTACGGTACCTGTCAGTATGGCACACACACACACACAAACGATGGCACTTATATGGTACAACAGTATACTCCTGCTATTGCAGCTTCTGGCCCCCAAAGGAACTACAGTCTATGCACTGTAGTGGAGACTGTAATGGCAGTGAGACAGCAGCAGACTGTGTCTGCTGTCCTGGACGGTACAAAGCGATGGAAGGGGCCATCAGGGGATGCCACATTATTACGATACCGCTATGAACAGCTTAGAATGGTACTGTATGTTTTTCCACCGTACCGCATGTAAACCTGACTATGCCTTATTTTCGGGGGGTTCCTTATATTAGCAAATTCTGCAAAACTTCTGACATGCCTTACTTTCGGGGTACGTCTTATTTTCGGGAAAACAGGGTATGTGCTTAGTTCCTAAATGTACTCATTGTACACACATTACTGCGTATCTTCTGACCCATCTAATATAATAATAACTGTCAGCGTTCCAAATGGCACCTGAGAAATAAATCAAGTCCCAGTCCAATTCTTTCAATCAGAGCTCGATTTATTAACAGAACCATGTTGGCTACGCCATTATCATTCCAATTCTGAATAGTTCCCAGAATTCCACCTAGGTTAAGGTTCATTTTACATCCCCCACACCCACAAGTTCATCACGAGAGCCAGTCCATGTGCAGGGGCTTATCAACTTCCTTTTCTCTTCAGTTGAGGCAGAACAAATGGTGACCTTGGCTTGGAGAAAGGAATCTTTGGTTGTGTCTAGTAGCTTTCCCCTCTGACTACTCACTACCCCTCCCATCTCCCCTTGTGTCAAGCTGAACTCTCTAACTCCACATGAAGGCTTCGGCCTGACAATAACGTTTGCAGATTATACCACCATTCCGGGTCTTATTACAGGAGGGGATGAATCAGCATACAGCATACTCCAGGATGCATGCCAGCTAAAGTCATAAATCTTCACTGATTAGGTGTCTCTGGTATTTCTCACTTCACTCACTGTTCAGAGCTTGACCATCTTCTATAAAAGCAGAAACTGAAATCCAGGAATTCAGGAACATTCTCTCAAGGCACCATTTTCAAGATGAACGTTGTTTACCACACCTCCCATCAGCCTGTCCTATATATATAGACAGAGGTGTGGCTAAATATTCCATAGATCTAGTCAATGTCTAGAACATAGAGAGATATCCATGCCTGGTTCTCATTCTTCTGACCCTCACATTAAGAGAGAGTCCTCAAAGTCTCCATCATTTTCTGACTCAGATAATACCCTAACTGGGGGTTCTACAGTCTCTGGTGGTTCCCCAGTCTCCAATTCTCCTTTACTCTCACTCTAGACTCAAATGGAAAGAACACTGGCCTGGGATGCCAGTATTCCTCCATCTCCTAGTCCACGAAATCCGTGACCAGCTGAGCCACTCACAGCTTTACATAATACAGTATTACCTCATCTTACGAACTTAATTGGTTCCAGGATGAGGTTCATAAGGTGAAAAGTTCGTAAGATGAAACAATGTTTCCCATAGGAATCAATGGAAAAGCCAATAATGCGTGCAAGCCCATTAGGAAAATCCAAAACATTAAGGCTTTAAAAAAAAAGTGGGGGGGGGCAGACTAAGATGAGGCGAAAAGAGTGGGGGGAGGGACAGTGAGAGGTAGCAAGAGGTGGCAGTCCCAACCAAGCAAGGCGAAAAGAGACTCTCTTGAGCTCCATGGGTCTTTCCCTCCTGTTTTGCCCACCCCGTTCTGCTCATTTTCCTCACCCCTTTCTCCTCTCTTGAGCTCCATGAGTCCCTCCAGTTTTTGCCCACCCCATTCTGCTCATTTTCCCCACACCTTTCTCCTCTTGAGCTCCATGGGTCCTTCCCATTTTTGCCTACCCTGTCCTGCTCATCTTCCCCATACCTTTCTCCTCTTGAGCTCCATGAGTCCCTCCAGTTTTTGCCCACCCTGTTCTGCTCATTTTCCCCACACCTTTCTCCTCTCTTGAGCTCCATGAGTCTTTCCCTCCCGTTTTTGCCCACCCCATTCTGCTCATTTCTCCCACACCTTTCTCCTCTCTTGAGCTCCATGAGTCTTTTCCCCATGCAGTTGGAAGGGGGGAGTTTGTCACTGGGATTCAAAGCAGCGCTGGCAAAAATGAAGGGAATCGAGGAGCCTCAGGGAAATCCCGGCGGCTGCTCAGGTTCGTAAGGTGAAAATAGTTCGGAATAAGAGACAAAAAAATCTTAAACACTGGGTTCTTATCATGAAAAGTTCATATGAAGAGGGGTTCATAAGATGAGTATAGGTTTTGTAGCCTATAGTTTTATTGATATAGTCCATGATTACTCTAAGGACTTTTATTTCCCAGAAACAAACCAATATTATAATTTCCAGTGTGGTGTCCTGATAACTTTTGCTTCCTACTAGTTACAGAACATTCATGAAAGTCAGCACATTGTCTTCATGTATTTTTCCACCCATTTTTTTTTAACTCTGCAAGGAAAACCAGGTTTTCCTGTCTTTTTTTCTACCCCTCCCCTGCAAAAAGTCACAACCAGGCCATATTAATGAGGCAAAATGAGGCAATGGTTGGCATTCCAGACCCATTACACTTCCCTGAGCATCATCTGGAAAGGAAGATGGCTGTTTTCTTTAGCCACAATAGAGAAAGTAATCTTTTCTCCATCATGAGCCCTCAATTCCAAACAAACATTCTGAAAATTGTTATGTCACTTAGGAAGTTCCTAAATATTCCTTTTTTCTTTCCTGGAAGGTGAATATGATATTGTGAGGGTGTGGAAGAATATCTTTCTGGTTGACAGGAAGCTGGGTTGGAGATTATTTAACTAAAAGCCTTTTGCAATATTTTAATATCACTTTCAAAGATGACATTAAATCATTTTACATAGTTGCAAATGACATATATTCTTGCTTTCATTTCATAAAGGTCAACATTTCATATCTGGAAGGATTGATCACAATTTCTAGCATTTTATCCGCCTGCCTTACTACTGGTATTTTTATTTATATATCTATTCTTACGCCTTCTCCCTGATATTTTAAAGGCACATGGATAAATGGTGCCATTAATTAGGGTTGAGTGCAGCTGGAGATTTGATACGAAGCCAATGAAATCACAGAGTCGAATTGGAAAGTCAAATCTAATCAATACATTGGGAGCCTCTGAACCGATTTGACAAATTGGAGAATTGAAGAGAATGTATTTGACTTTCCAAATCAGTTCAGTTTGTCAAATTAGATCAAACGAGATCTGAATCAAAGTGAAGATTTGAATTGGATTGCAGCCAACTCCACCTATCTATTATTAACTTGGTTTAAATACACATGGCAGCAAATGCCTACTGCTGGGAACATCTGGACATAAACAGACCTTTTATAAACTGTTTCTTTCATTTTCTTAATGCAAGTGAGAACTGCCTTTGAGAAATGAGACCTGCAATTTATCTTCCCAAACTTCTGACAGCCTCGGGAAAGCTTTCTGTAAGCTATGATGGACTGGGTGATGTTTAGACTGGATTTGGCAATTCATCCACCTATCAAGTACTTTCAAGGATCTGAAATAGGCATACATTGTTGTTTGATGGTGTTAAAGGTATCATTACATTATTATTTTGGTTGGTTGCACAGTCAGATATTTAAATTGAATTTGGCATTTTATCCATCTATCAAGTTATTTCTAGAGATGTTATTCTTCGATGACGTTAAAAGTATTGTCACAGGATCTAAGCTATTCCAAGTAATGCAAATTGTCTGATGGTGTTCAAATGGTACTCCAGATGTCTTGGAATCGCACCCAAGGCATCAATTACTATTGATATTTTTTCTATTTGAAGGTCATTGTGTTTTGTGATTTCCTTCAGGTTATTTTCTTTGGTTCTGCTGTTTCCAGACAATGCCACGTCCATTAACCAGACTTCTTTTTTCCCCATTCTTATGACAATAGAATAGAACAGAATATTTGGGGAGGTGCGCCTGTATTTCAGCATGCATGGAAGCAAAAAAAAAACCCCTCACCAAAACACGGGCACACCTGTGGCTCCGTGCATGATTTTGCTACTGTCACAGGTGCAGAAGCAAAATTGCACTGACCCCGCAAACACTCATGAGCCACCGCGGCGAGCCCAATTTAGCATTCCAGCTAGCAGCCCACCCCTGCCATTAGCTGAGTTCTTCTTCAAGCAGTTACAGACATCAGATAACAGTTAGATTAATTTCAGCAGAGTTCAGTGTGAGAGAGAGAGTGGAGTGGAGAGTGCCATGCCCAACCTTAAGCTCTTCAGTTTCAATTCACAGCACACACTCAGAAGGAGTTAGCTCCCATGGGCTGACTTAGTTTAT
Organism: Erythrolamprus reginae; assembly: GCF_031021105.1. Lineage (NCBI taxonomy): Eukaryota > Metazoa > Chordata > Lepidosauria > Squamata > Dipsadidae > Erythrolamprus > Erythrolamprus reginae. The sequence goes on from NC_091953.1 coordinate 118,059,636, forward strand.
TTTATTTATTATTTATTTATTATTTAAATTTGTATGCCGCCCCTCTCCGCAGACTCAGGGCGGCTCACAACAAAATAAAACAATTCATCACAAATCTAAATTGTAGTTTAAAATATTTTTTAAAAAAACCCATTTGCTAAACAAACATACATACAAACATACCGTTCATAAATTGTATATGCCCGGAGGAGATGTCTCAGTTCCCCCATGCCTGATGACAAAGGTGGGTTTTAGGGAGCTTTCGGAAGGCAAGGAGAGTAGGGGCAGTTCTAATCTCTGGGGGGAGTTGGTTCCAGAGGGCCGGGACCGCCACAGAGAAGGCTCTTCCCCTGGGGCCGCCAACCGACATTGTTTAGTTGACGGGACCCGGAGAAGGCCCACTCTGGTCGCTGGGATTCGTGCGGCAGAAGGCGGTCTCAGAGATATTCTGGTCCAATGCCATGAAGGGCTTTAAAGGTCATAACCAACACTTTGAATTGTGACCGGAAATTGATCGGCAACCAATGCAGACTGCGGAGTGTTGGTGAAACATGGGCATACCTAGGTAAGCCCATGACTGCTGTCGCAGCCGCATTCTGCACGATCTGGAGTTTCCGAACACTTTTCAAAGGTAGCCCCATGTAGAGAGCATTACAGTAGTCGAACCTCGAGGTGATGAGGGCATGAGTGACTGTGAGCAGTGAGTCCCGGTCCAAATAGGGCCGCAACTGGTGCACCAGGCGAACCTGGGCAAACGCCCCCCTCGCCACAGCTGAAAGATGGTTCTCTAATGTGAGCTGTGGATTGAGGAGGATGCCCAAGTTGCGGACCCTCTCCAAGGGGGTCAATAATTCCCCCCCCCAGGGTAATGGAAGGACAGATGGAATTGTCCTTGGGAGGCAAAACCCACAGCCACTCCGTCTTATCCGAGTTGAATTTGAGTCTGTCTTTAGCTAAATTTGTTAACATGGCTCTCCCAGTTCATGAATATCTTAACAGTTCTCTTCAGAAGGGATTGGTTGAATGTTCAACATAATTATTTATGGGATCGTCCTCTGCCTGACATGTTCCAGCGACCTATTAGGTCACACAGAGCCAGCCTTCTTCAGGTTCCATCGGCCAAACAATGCCGGCTGCCGCGGCCAAGGGGGAGAGCCTTCTCTGTCGTGGCCCAGTCCTCAGGAACCAACTCCCCCCACAGATTCATATTGCCCCCATTCTCCTAGCCTTTCAAAAAGAGCTTAAAACACACCTATGTCAGCAGGCCTGGGGGCATTAAGCAATGGTCCTCAGTCCCGGCCGATAGTATGTATGTGTGTTGGTTGTCTGTTGTTTATTGGGATAAAACTTTTAGTGTTGTTATTATGTAATGGGGTAATTTAAAATTTTGTATTATGCTTTTATTGCTGTAAGTCACCCTGAGACTGCGAGGGGAAGGGCGGCTTATAAATTTAATAAATAAAATAAAAATAAAGTAATGGCAAATCTGTTCTTTGTTGATTACCTTTCATTTTTAGTACCATTTATCAACAAACAGTGCGTGCCTATGTATGCTGAAAGTCAATAGCTTCCTAAAGTTAATGAGAATTTGGTCTCCATTTAAAAATGTCAGCCCCACCAGGGATTGACAATAAAATGTACATGTTGGGGTTTTCACATCTGTTTGCTTCAGCTCTACTTACTAAAGCTTGTACATATGAAATATATTCTGAATAAATATGCTATGAAGCAGCTTGCCTAATAGTAAAATATAGTGGGAGGAAGGAAGAGAAAACTTTCAGAAGGCAGTATAAAACTATCTCAATAAAAGTAGCAAAGCAGCAGATGTTAGTTGTTGGAGCTACTCTTTCTGATCCACTCAAAATGTCTCATTCTGTTAATGGGATGTCAACTTGCTACAGAACTTATGAAAACTTCCAGTTTTTTCTATTTTTATTTATGCCCCTTTAAACAAATCAAAGCTGGAGAAAAGATAGGAAGCAAACACGACCCTCAAAATTCAAGGGATTGTAAAACTGATTAAGGTGGATAGAATTTAGACTTCTCCAGTCTTAGCTTTAAGTACTTTATCATTGTCAGATACAATTACTGTCACGTAAAAGAAAAATTGAATTGTATCTGCCAGTGTGCTGGGCCCATTCACCACAATTCATGGGTTGATATGTTTAACTTAAAGCAGAGAATCTTGCATACAATTTTCAAGTTTCATCTGATTTAGAACACTACATACAGACCTCAATCATTCTGCTTTAAGCTTTCATCCCCAAGCTATGGTAGACAGAAGGTCATGGCAATGAAATCAATTAAGAGGACATAGCCATTAAAACATTGAAGCCATTAAAACCTGATTTTCCTTTCTTATTTAAACTGTGTGTGGTTTTTTTGGGGGGGAGTAGTTAATTTCAGCTATTGTCATGGAGGAAACCATGTGGAATAAAGATAATAACATCACTATAGAGAAGAAAAGATCAAAATGAAAGCATTTCCATTTGAAAAAATATATATATATAGTCTATTTGGACAGGGAGTCATTGCTCACAGTCACTCATGCCCTCATCAGCTCGAGGTTCAATTACTGCAACGCTCTCTACATGGGGCTACCTTTGAAAAGTGTTCGGAAACTTCAGATTGTGCAGAATGTGGCGGCGAGAGCCATCGTGGGGCTTCCTAGATTCGCCCACATTTCTGAAACACTCCGCGGCCTGCACTGGCTGCCGATCGGTTTCCAGTCACAATTCAAAGTGTTGGTAATGACCTTTAAAGCCCTACATGGCATTGGGCCAGAATACATCCGGAACTGCCTTCCACCACATGAATCCCAGTGGCCGATAAGGTCCCACAGAGTTGGCCTTCTCTGGGTCCCGCCGACCAAACAATGTCGTTTGGCGGTCCCCAGGGGAAGAGCCTTCTCTGTGGCGGCCCCGGCCCTCTGGAATCAACTTCCCCCAGAGATTAGAACGGCCCCCACCCTCCTTGTCTTTCGCAAATTACTCAAGACCCACCTTTGTCGCCAGGCATGGGGGAGTTAGGATATTCCTTCCCCTAGGCCATTACAAGTTATATATGGTATGTTTGTGTGTATGTTGGTTTTTATAATAAGGGTTTTTAGTTGTTTTATTAAATTGGATTGTTACATGTTGTTTTTTATCATTGTTGTTAGCCGCCCCGAGTCTGCGGAAAGGGGCGGCATACAAATCCAATAAATAAATAAGTAAGTAAGTAAGTAAGTAAGTAAGTAAGTAAGTAAGTAAGTAAGTAAGTAAGTAAGTAAATAAATAAATAAATAACGTAACCTTTTAAAAATTGTCTCAGTTCTTGAAGTTAAAATCAAGGCATTTTTAGGTGTACGTCTCATCTAACTGCTTTGGTGTCTATGAAAATTATTTTTCACAAAGAAAAAATGAGGAGTATTTATAGAAATATTGAAAGCTGGTGTAAGGGTGAAATTGACATATGTAAAAAGGACAGTTGTCAGAAAGATGATGCTGACATTTACTTTTAGTCTGGAATAAATCAACATTACACTTCAAAGAAACAGAGGAAGCTGACAACGTGTGGCAGGTTAATAACAGACATATAACTCAAGGTAAGATCCTTCATTACATCACATCAAGGCCACATATGAAATATGAGCAAATTTGCGGGTCTTAAATTTTCTTTTTTTCTTTTGTTTCAAGTGTTTCTTTTAGAAAATACTACGATCCATGCATTACATATGATGGCAACATCTATGTGACAATAAATCACCCTAATATAACAAAACACCTCACTCCCATCCTTACTTCCAGGTTCATAGACAATCATATTTTGGGATTAAGATTAAAAACACCAACTATTCTTGCCAGGGTTAGATTTAAAAGGGGGCAGAGATGGGTTCTAACTTACCCCTCTGCCGGTTTGCTCCATTGTGCTGCATAGATGCACCTTGTGGGTGGGTGTATTGTTGTTGTTGTTGTTGTTGTTGTTGTTGTTATTATTATTATTATTATTATTATTATTAATTAGATTTGTATGCACATAAGGCATCTTGAAAGAGAATTCAGGGCATAAGCCATGCTGCATAAGCCTGCATAAGCCATGCCCACAGTGTGTTAGTAAAAAAATTGGTAGTCCTTCACTGGGACTATACACCATGGTGTCATCACAGAACAAGTAGAACTCCTTGAGTATATGAGAATCACCTTATCTTCAACAAACCCTGGAATATTGTGGCATTCTACAATGGCCAACCTGGAGGGCCATGAACTAACAACTGACAAGGCTACAACTGACAAGGTATGTATGTATGCATGGGGTTATGACAGTTTTATAATTAATGGGTTTCTTTTTTAATATAGGGTTTTATAGTTTTAGATTATATTCAACTTCTTTTTATAGTTCTTTATCTATTTATGCATATTTATATTATTATTGTAAGCTGCCCTGAGTCCTCCGGGATTGGGCTGTACAGAAGCTGGATAGATAGATAGATAGATAGATAGATAGATAGATAGATAGATAGATAGATAGATAGATAGATAGATAGATAGATAGATAGATAGAGAGAGAGAGAGAGAGATGATAAGACAGACAGACAGACAGAAAGACAAACAGAAAGACAGACAGACAGACCAGAAGTCAGTACTTGACATTCAGTGCTCCACCTAGCTGAATGCAAAACAACACAACAGTAGAAAAGTCTGGAATAGCCAGGAACTTAAGTGCCACTAGCTGGCTGGTGTAAGCTAGTTTTCCCCTGTGGGGCACCAAGGATAAGAACACACAAGCATTGAACAGAATGAACTAGTAATTAAAGCTGCAAGGACTATGTTGGGTCTAGCATTTGTAGATTTCTCTGACATTATGTTCCATACGCTAAATAAATAAATGTATGGCAGGATTTGTACTTGAAGAAGAAGAAGAAAAAAAATGAGGTCATCCATCATCAAGAATAGTTAATGAAATATTTTCATGTCACAGATAATAGGATTTGAAGAAGAGTCCCTGGGTCTGAATATATTTAGCACTTGTTTTGCTTATCTGTTATATAAAATGATCTAACCTCCCTCTCCCTCTGTCTTCCATCATTGCATCACACCATTCCTATAGGAAAGGTTTATACACCGTTTCTTGACTATCTTAGTAGTCAGGAAGGATAAAATCTACCTAGCCTATTGATTCCTAAATCAAATATTTTTCTCTCCTTTACAAAAGCAATCAACAGACATATATAAGTATATACTTTATTGACAAATGGAGGCTAGAGCTGCACCATTTATATTTTTGAATAGAAATAAACTGAATCACATGTTCATCTTGGACAAAGTACAATTCATTTTAAGTTGCCCCAAGTTAACTCTGTTTTTCCCAATCGTGAGAATATTGTATCAAATTTGACTGTCATCAGAAACATATAGTAGTTTAGTACTAAATGGAAAATTATTAGGAAACAGTATGGTTATAGACCAAAATGAAGTAATTATTCCTCACTACAGTACTTTGGGACGACCACACTTGGAATACCAACTCCCCCCAGAGATTAGAATAGCTCCCACCCTTCTTGCCTTTCGCAAGCTTCTTAAAACCCACCTTTGTCGTCAGGCATGGGGGAATTAAGATATTCTTTCCCCCTCGGCTTCCACAATTTATGGTATGCATACATTGTATGCATGATTGGTTTTTAAAATAGGGTTTTTTAGCTTTTTTAGTATTGGATTGTCGCACGTTGTTTTTATTACTGTTGTTAGCCGCCCCGAGTCTACGGAGAGGGGCGGCATACAAATCCAATAAAATGAAATGAAAAAATGAAATACTGAGATCAGTTCTGGGGGTCCCAATTTAAAAAGGACATTGATAAACTAGAACAAGTTCAAAGGAGAGTTACAAGGATGGTCTGGAAACCATGTTCTATGAAGAATGCTGAAAGGATCTAGGGATGCTTAATCTGCAAAGGAGAAGACTGAGAGGAGACTTGATAGCTGTCTACAAATATCTGAAGGGCTGTCACAGAGCAGAGGGATCAGCATTGTTCTCATTAGCACACGGAAGGACTAGAAACAATGGAATGAAACTGCAAGGGAGTACATTTAGATTAGATATCAGAAAAAAAACTTTCCAATGGTAAGAGTGATAAACCAGTGGAACAGTTTGCCACAGGAGGTGGTGAGGTGGTGAGCTTGGAGGTCTTCAAACAGAACTGGACAGTCATCTTTCTGGGATGGTTTCGTGAATCCTGCATTGAGCAGGGGGTTGGACCCGATGACCCTGGAGGTCCCTTCCAATTCTATGATTTTATGATTCTAAAATGGGGAGGGAGAAAATTATCCTGGAAGAAGGAATTGGTATGACTAGGTCCTCTGAATGCTGTTACATTGGTTCTCAAGGATTTGATCGACCAGCTTTCCTGAGCCTTGACAGAATAAAATAATAACAGAGTTGGAAGAGACCTTGGAAGTCTTCTAATCCAAACCCCTGCTCAAGCAGAAGACCAGTAATAGTGAACCTATGGCATGGGTGTCGCAGGCACACAGAGCCATATCTGCTGGCACGCGAGCTGTTGCCCTACATCCATATGTATGCCGGGCCATTGCCGGCCAGCTGGTTTTTGGCTCACACAGATGATGATGATGATGATGATGATGATGATGATGATGATGATGATAATAATAATAATAATAATAATAATAATAATAATAATAATAATAATATTTATTAGACTTGTATGCCGCCCCTCTCAGAAGACTTGGAGCTTTTTGCCTTCCAGAGAACCTCCAGAGGAATGGGGAAGAGCATTTTTAACCCTCCCCCAGCTCCAGGGAAGCCCTTAGAGCCTGGGGAGAGCAAAGCACCACCCTACTGGGCCCACTGGAAGTTGAGAAGCCTCCAGAGGGCCTCCCAGGGGCATGGGAAGCTGCTTTTGCCCTCCCCAGGCATTGAATTATGGGGGTGGGCACTCATGCATGCACAAAAGCATGTACCCATGCTCTTTTGGCACCCGAGGGAAAAAAGGTTTGACATCACTTCCCTATACCCGGGGTAGGCAAAGTTGGCTCTTATGGCATGTGGACTTCAACTCCCAGAATTCCTGAGTTAGCATGATTGGCTCAGGACTTCTGGGAGTTGAAGTCCACAAGTCAAAGAAGAGCCAACTTTGCCTGCCCCTGCCCAATACCATTTCAGACAAATGGTTATCCAGTCCAATCTCTCCAAAACTTCCCAGAACTTCTGTAGGCAAGCCTTTCTACTGATTAGTTGTTCTCACTGTCAGGACATTTCTCCTTATTTCTAGTTTGATTAGGGTTAGAGTTAGATTCTTAGATATTGGAAGCCTGCTATCATACCCCCCCTTCTTTTCATTAGATTAGGCCAGGGGTAGGCAAACATGGGTCTTCTGTGCCAGGTGGACTTCAACTCCCAGAATTCCTCAGCTAGCATGATTGGCTCAGGAATTCTGGGAGTTGAAGTCCATGAGTCATAGAAGAGCCCACTTTGCCTACCCCTGGACTAGGCATACCCAATTCCTGCAACCATTCTTTATATATGTTAGCATCCAGTCATGGTCTGAGGCCGAGTGAATGATCCAAAGTAACCCAGTCAGCTTTTATGCCTTAGTTGAGACTATACATAGTTGTCCAAATAAAATGTCCAACCTTCACTTGCAGGATCAAAAATACATTGCCTATATTAGCATCAGTGAATACCAGGTGATTTTTTTAAAAAAAAAGTATTTAAATTAATTTTTTTCTTGAATTAAACACGGAAATAACATCATGTACACATAAGAACCCCTCTAATATTATGAGGTGGTGCATTACTTTCTGGGCGACCCTCATATTATTATTTGACAACTTAGTCAAAATATTCTAGATAATTTGCTTGCTGGAATTCACCCCTATTTTTCTCTTACACAAATTAATAGCTTGATCATTTAAATATATATTTTAAATATCTTAAGTGGTGAAATCCAGCTAAACGTTTTGTAAATCATTACTTTTGATTATTTTAAAGACAAATGCAATAATGCTTTTCTTGGAACTCTGCCAGCTCTGCATGTGACTTTGAATATAGTAACAAAGTAGTTTAATATCTACATTTCCTACAATATAAATTATGAATATTAATGTATGCTGCTGCATAAAATATGCAAAGATCTCTGGGGCAAAGGGTAAACAATGAAGAAAAAAAATCTAACTTTTATTTTTCATAAAGAGTATTATTTCTTTGCATATAATTTTAGGTGTGTTTCTCAAACCCCCCCCCCCAAAAAAAAATGAGAATCAATGACATTTTGCTAATATGCTGCTTCTTTCTGCCACTCTCTGCTAAAGTTTTATCTTATGCCAGGAAAAGACGAGAACATACTAAATTCACACCAAAGCAGTTTCACAGATGTCCTGAGAAATTCAAATTTTCATTAAAAAAAACCCCACACCACTAGGTGAATCACCCTTCATGGCATCGGACCAGAATATCTCCGGGACCACCTTCTGCCACACGAATCCCAGTGACCGGTTAGGTCCCACAGAGTTGGCCTTCTCCAGGTCCCGTCGACTAAGCAATGTCATTTGGCGGGACCCAGGAGAAGAGCCTTCTCTGTGGCGACCCCGACCCTCTGGAACCAGCTCCCCCCAGATATCAGAGTTTTCCCCACCCTCCTTGCCTTTCGCAAGCTCCTTAAAACCCACCTCTGTCATCAGGCATGGGGGAATTGAAATTTCCCTAGGCTTATAGAATTTATACATGGTATGCTTGTATGTATGGGTGGTTCTTTAAATTGGGTTTTTTTAGATTGTTTTTAATATTAGATTTGTTTATATTGTCTTTTTATATTGTTGTTAGCTGCCCCGAGTCTTCGGAGAGGGGCGGCATACAAATCTAATAAATACAAATACAAATACAAATCTCACAATACAATCACAGCTGCTTCTCCTGTGATGTAAATGCTGACACTCCTACAAAATGACATTGGTTTTTTGCATCAGATGGATCACTATAAGTGTCAGCCTACTACAGTAGGTAGACTAGATTGAAAAGATGAGTAGATGAGATACTGTATTTTTCAGAGTATAAGACACACTGGAGTATAACACTCACCTTTGTTTGTGGGGAGGAAAACAAGAGGGAAAAATTCTGCCTCCCAGCAGACAGCAAACAACACAGATGTTATACACTGTTTGTTGCGTATTTCTGCGCATGTGTGCCTGGCCCTTAGAAATAACAAAGAGTTGAATAAATGCACATTATGACAGTATATTAATGCCAGAAAGTTTTCTTAAATGTACTAACTCCTCCCATTTTTAAAATAGATCTCCAAACTGTTGTGGTTAGCTCTGGCCCAACTCCTGCCCCAAGGACTGTGGATGTGGGGGAGACATCCACATGCTGCAAGCATGTTTTGCCCCCGGTGGAATCTGATGATGAAGGCTCCTCTGACCAAAAAGACATGAGTGACAGGGAGGAGGAGAGTGTGGCAGACAGCTCAGAAGGAGAGCAATTATCTAGCTCTTCCTTGGATTCAGAACAAGAGTTAATGATACAGCCACGCATGCGGAGAGCGATGCATAGGCAACAACAACTGAGAGATTATTATCAAAGAAAATGAGGCCACCTGTGGTTGGGTGGGGCTGTGGTAATTAGTGAGGCTGCTATAAAGAGCAGCCTGTGGGTTTGGCCATTGTGGAGGATTATCTGATCGTTGTGTTTCGTGTCTGCTTTACTGACTTTGACCTTTTGTGTGCTGATTTTTCCCTGCTTTGAAACTAAACCAGAGCAAAGTGTGTTTCACTTTGTGAAAGAAGGACTGTGAATTGCCTCACAGCTGCAAGCTGAGTATCACAGAACTGATAAGGGACTTGTACAAATTACCAGTTTGTTTGGAGACCAGTGCTCTTTGCTATACCAAAAAAGGGCTTAGGTTAAGTGAATTTTCATTATAAAGAACATTGTTTTGAATTTTCAAATCTGAAATTTGTACCTGTGAATTTTTGGGAGGAGTCTACCAGAGAGCCCGACAGAACACAAACATGACCAAGTCAGGGTTTAACTCAGCTGCCTTATCTTAATGCTAAAACAGGACTCTGTTACATTTCAGGTTATACTTGTACAGATACTGTTAAAATTTATGTGGCTTTCTGGAAGTATACAATATTCTCTGCTATTTAAAAGGAGATACAATAGTACAGTAATACCTCATGATACGAACTTAATTGGTGCAAGGAGGAGGTTCGTAAGACGAAAGGTTCGTAAGACGAAACATTGTTTCCCATAGGAAACAATGTAAAGTCAATTAATCCGTGCAACCAAAAAAACCCCCCCAAAAAAACGGCTTTCCGGCTGTTTTAAAAGGTCGCAGCCGGCCTGGGGGGCTTGCCAGCACCCCCCGCACCCGGGTTCGGGGTGCGGGGGGGTGCTGGCAAGACCCCCAGGCCGGCTGCGACCTTTTAAAACACCCACGCTCTTCCCTCACCCCCGCCCCCGCAAGGCATCGCAGCGACAAGCAGGTTTTTCCAACGCGGGTCTTATGCGCCCGAGCCGCGTTTCCCCCCACGTCCGGGCCCACGCACCTCTTCCAGCGGGCTATTTTCCGCCGGTAGTAACGCAGCGCCTCCTGCCCGTTGAGCAGCTTCTCGGCCGGTCTCTCGGGGGTGCTGTAGAGCGGGTGCGCGAATAGCCTCCTCAGCTTGGAGTGGGGGGGCCTGGCTGCTCAGGTTGGCGGGCGGCCGAGTCCGGAGCTTTGGACCGGCGGCGACGGCGGCTTCTTCGGCGGGGCAGGAGCAGCGGGGCTCAGCCGTCTCCGTGGCCGGACCGAGGCGCCGCCTCATTTGGGGCCAGAGGTGGAAGTAGAAATCGGCGCTGAGCAGCGCCCCGAGAAGCAGCAGAATGAGCAGCCGGTCGCGCCGGGTCCCCAGCATGGTCAGCGCCGGCGGCTGGGCGAGAAGCAGGCCGGGCGCGAAGGCAGCGGCGCACGGGCGATGCCGGGCCGTGGGTGGGAAAGGAAGGCGAGCCACGCGCCTGTTTGGCCGCGAGAGCCCGGGCGAGTCCCGGCAGGGCCTCTGCCCCGCTGCCGCCGCAGGAGCAGGTGGGGGAAGCCGAGGCAAGGGAAGCAGCAGGCAGCGCCCCGCTTGTGGCCGAGAGGCGACCGGCTGCATCTTTGCCCGGTGGCCTCTCCCGAGTAGGCAGACCGTGCCGCCTCTGGAAGGATGGACGCGTTGGGCGTTTGTTTGCATCACGTGATTGACCGGGTGAAATAAAAGATCTAAAAACCCCTTGTCTCCCCAACCCGGATTTTTAGATCTTTTATTTCACCCGGTCAATCACGAGATGCAAACGAACGCCCAACGTGTCCGAAAGCCAGAGACTTTGGCTAGAGGTCTCTCCGACGAGCTCCGGTTCTCGTCGGAGAGACCGCTTGCCAAAGTCTCTGGCTTTCGGACACGTTGGGCGTTTGTTTGCATCTCGTGATTGACCGGGTGAAATAAAAGATCTAAAAATCCCTTGTCTCCCCAACCTGTATTCAATCCGGGTTGGGGAGACAAGGGATTTTTAGATCTTTTATTTCACCCGGTCAATCACGAGATGCAAACGAACGCCCAACGTGTCCGAAAGCCAGAGACTTTGGCTAGAGGTCTCTCCGACGAGCTCCGGTTCTCGTCGGAGAGACCGCTTGCCAAAGTCTCTGGCTTTCGGACACGTTGGGCGTTTGTTTGCATCTCGTGATTGACCGGGTGAAATAAAAGATCTAAAAATCCCTTGTCTCCCCAACCTGTATTCAATCCGGGTTGGGGAGACAAGGGATTTTTAGATCTTTTATTTCACCCGGTCAATCACGAGATGCAAACGAACGCCCAACGTGTCCGAAAGCCAGAGACTTTGGCTAGAGGTCTCTCCGACGAGCTCCGGTTCTCGTCGGAGAGACCGCTTGCCAAAGTCTCTGGCTTTCGGACACGTTGGGCGTTCGTTTGCATCTCGTGATTGACCGGGTGAAATAAAAGATCTAAAAATCCCTTGTCTCCCCAACCCGGATTGAATACAGGTTGGGGAGACAAGGGATTTTTAGATCTTTTATTTCACCCGGTCAATCACGAGATGCAAACAAACGCCCAACGTGTCCGAAAGCCAGAGACTTTGGCAAGCGGTCTCTCCGACGAGAACCGGAGCTCGTCGGAGAGACCTCTAGCCAAAGTCTCTGGCTTTCGGACACGTTGGGCGTTCGTTTGCATCTCGTGATTGACCGGGTGAAATAAAAGATCTAAAAATCCCTTGTCTCCCCAACCCGGATTGAATACAGGTTGGGGAGACAAGGGATTTTTAGATCTTTTATTTCACCCGGTCAATCACGAGATGCAAACAAACGCCCAACGTGTCCGAAAGCCAGAGACTTTAGCAAGCGGTCTCTCCAACGAGAACCGGAGCTCGTCGGAGAGACCTCTAGCCAAAGTCTCTGGCTTTCGGACACGTTGGGCGTTCGTTTGCATCTCGTGATTGACCGGGTGAAATAAAAGATCTAAAAATCCCTTGTCTCCCCAACCCGGATTGAATACAGGTTGGGGAGACAAGGGATTTTTAGATCTTTTATTTCACCCGGTCAATCACGAGATGCAAACAAACGCCCAACGTGTCCGAAAGCCAGAGACTTTAGCAAGCGGTCTCTCCGACGAGAACCGGAGCTCGTCGGAGAGACCTCTAGCCAAAGTCTCTGGCTTTCGGACACGTTGGGCGTTCGTTTGCATCTCGTGATTGACCGGGTGAAATAAAAGATCTAAAAATCCCTTGTCTCCCCAACCCGGATTGAATACAGGTTGGGGAGACAAGGGATTTTTAGATCTTTTATTTCACCCGGTCAATCACGAGATGCAAACAAACGCCCAACGTGTCCGAAAGCCAGAGACTTTAGCAAGCGGTCTCTCCGACGAGAACCGGAGCTCGTCGGAGAGACCTCTAGCCAAAGTCTCTGGCTTTCGGACACGTTGGGCGTTCGTTTGCATCTCGTGATTGACCGGGTGAAATAAAAGATCTAAAAATCCGGGTTGGGGAGACAAGGGGTTTTTAGATCTTTTATTTCACCCGGTCAATCACGTGATGCAAACAAACGCCCAACGCGGCCATCCTTCCAGAGGCGGCCCGGTCTGCCTACTCGGGAGAGGCCACCGGGCAAAGATGCAGCCGGTCGCCTCTCGGCCACAAGCGGGGCGCTGCCTGCTGCTTCCCTTGCCTCGGCTTCCCCCACCTGCTCCTGCGGCGGCAGCGGGGCAGAGGCCCTGCCGGGACTCACCCGGGCTCTCGCGGCCAAACAGGCGCGTGGCTCGCCTTCCTTTCCCACCCACGGCCCGGCATCGCCCGTGCGCCGCTGCCTTCGCGCCCGGCCTGCTTCTCGCCCAGCCGCCGGCGCTGACCATGCTGGGGACCCGGCGCGACCGGCTGCTCATTCTGCTGCTTCTCGGGGCGCTGCTCAGCGCCGATTTCTACTTCCACCTCTGGCCCCAAATGAGGCGGCGCCTCGGTCCGGCCACGGAGACGGCTGAGCCCCGCTGCTCCTGCCCCGCCGAAGAAGCCGCCGTCGCCGCCGGTCCAAAGCTCCGGACTCGGCCGCCCGCCAACCTGAGCAGCCAGGCCCCCCCACTCCAAGCTGAGGAGGCTATTCGCGCACCCGCTCTACAGCACCCCCGAGAGACCGGCCGAGAAGCTGCTCAACGGGCAGGAGGCGCTGCGTTACTACCGGCGGAAAATAGCCCGCTGGAACAGGTGTGTGGGCCCGGATGTGGGGGGAAACCCGGCTCGGGCGCATAAGACCCGCGTCGGAAAAACCCGCTTGTCGCTGCGATGCCTTGCGGGGGCGGGGGTGAGGGAAGAGCGTGGGTGTTTTAAAAGGTCGCAGCCAGCCTGGGGGGCTTGCCAGCACCCCCCCACACCCGGGTTCAGGGTGCGGGGGTTGCTGGCAAGCCCCCCAGGCCAGCTGCGACCTTTTAAAACACCCGCGCCGCTTCCCATGTGTCTCCTGGAGCCGAATGCGGAAGTTCGGCTTTGCTGTTCAGCTTCAGGCTTTGCTGTTCGGCTCCGGGAGACAGCTGCGAAGCGGCGCGGGTGTTTTAAAAGGTCGCAGTCTGCCTGGGGGGCTTCCCAGCAACCTCCCGAACCGAACCTGGGGTTCAGCAAAATTTTGCCTCGGTGTTCGGGAGGCTTCTGGGAAGCCCCGCCGCCCAGCTGTTACCTTTTAAAACAGCCGCGGGGCTTCCCAGCAGTCTCCGAACGCAGGTTCGTAACTCGAAAAAAGTTCGTAAGAAGAGGCAAAATTTTTCTGAACCCCGGGTTCGTATCACGAGTTGTTCGTAAGACGAGGGGTTCGTATCTTAAGGTACCACTGTATTTATTTTGAAAAGCTTCTTCATTTTGTTAAATTGTTGAGAACAATAATAAAGCAGTCTTTAAAAATAAGTTTAATAATTTGAACATCCTATAGACATTTGCAACTTTTGACTTACCTCCTTTCAGCAGTCTGATTAGCACAAGAAAATAAATTTCTGTCTCTACCTCTGCCTCTCAGAAATTTGCCTCCTTGCAGCTAGTTTCACTTTCAGTTTTAGCACTTGGCCTGCCTGCAGCATCAATCAGCTGTGAGTCCAGATGCCGATAATCAGTTGCTCGTTTTAATCAGGCTCTGCTCTGTTTGATACAAGGAGGTAAATTGCTGGGAGGCAGAGGCCAAAGGATGGGAATGGCTAGGTGGGGCTACATTTGGTGTATAAGTGCACTAGAGTGCGAGTACAAGTGCACTAGAGTGCCTTCCGTCCCCTGTCCTATTGCTCTCCTATATTTCCTATACCTTTCTTCTATTCCTATATCTCTTCTATTCTTTCATTGATATGTTCTATTACTATACCTTCTTTTCTATTATTTCATAGATATATTTTACTATGAGTATCTCCTCTATAACCTTCATCATGTGTTTTACTATGTGTATATAGATATATACCCACTAAAACCCTCATTGTGTATTGGACAAAATAAATAAAATAAAATAAAATAAACAATGCTGAAAACAGAGTGCCTTTGATTACATAGGTTAGAGGTCCCCAGCCTTTCCAGCTCTGTGGACCGGAATAAATAAATAAAAAATAAATAAGACACATCCAAGTTTTCACCTACGTTTTATGTGTAAAAAGGTGTGTCTTATATTCCAAGAAATATGGTAATTTCACTTTATTGTAAAGGTACCTTAACAGAATCTTGCAAATCGAAAAGTAGAATTTTCCCATTGTCACTTTTACAGATAGATAACTTATCAAAGATTCATCCTAAGCCTCTTGCTCTGTATTCTATGTAGCTGGGAGCTGTGCTCCTTCTTGTCTAACCATTTCCTAGGCAGCATCTCATTTCCTGAAGTAATTCCCACACATTGTTACAAGTAGGCAGAAAAGCTGATATATATTCTGCCGCTGAAGAACATGCTATAAATGAATATGTGGAGCCATGAACCATGTTGGCCCAACTTCACCAATCGGTACTCAAAGGATAGAGATATCAATAAAGGATAGTATTTATAGCCAGGGTTGAAATGAAGGGTCTCTGGACTTGGTTGTTTTTATTGTTTGTAGATATTTCATTACCCAAATTAGGTAATGGGCGTCCTCCTCGATCCACAGCTCACATTAGAGAAACATCTTTCAGCTGTGGCGAGGGGGGGCATTTGCCCAGGTTTGCCTGGTGCACCAATTGCGGCCCTATTTGAACCAGGAGTCACCGCTCACAGTCACTCATGCCCTCATCACCTCGAGGCTTGACTACTGTAACGCTCTCTACATGGGGCTACCTTTGAAGAGTGTTCGGAAACTTCAGATCGTGCAGAATGCAGCTGCGAGAGCAATCATGGGCTTTCCCAAATATGTTACTCCAACACTCCTGTTACTCCAACACTCCACAGTCTGCATTATCAGTTTCCGGTCACAATTCAAAGTGTTGGTCATCACCTATAAAGCCCTTCATGGCACCGGACCAGGGTACCTACGAGACCTCCTTCTCAGCAACTGGTTAGGTCCCACAGAGTTGGTCTCTTCCGGGTCCCGTCAACTAAACAATGTCATTTGGCGGGACCCAGGGAAGAGCTCTTTGGCGGCTCCGACCCTCTGGAATCAGCTCCCTCCAGAGATTAGAACTGCCCCCACCCTCCTTGCCTTTCGTAAACTCCTTAAAAGTCCTTAAAACCCACCTCTGTTGTCAAGCGTGGGGGAACTGAAACATCTCCCCCTGCCTATGTAGTTTTTTGTGTATGATATGACTGTATGTATGTTTTTATATATTGGGGTTTCTTGTTTTTTAGACTTTTTAAATGTATTATTGTTATTTTAGATTCTAACTATTAGATTTGTCATTATATATTGTTTTTATCATTGCTGTAAGCCGCCCTGAGTCTACGGAGAGGGGCGGCATACAAATCTAATTATTATTATTATTATTATTATTATTATTATTATTATTATTATTATTATTAAAAATAACATCATCAATGCAAGAAAACAATCAAGTTCAGAGATCATCAAGGAACCCTCATGATAGATAATTGGGATGGAGAAGACATAAATGCCAGAATATTTTTGTTGGTTGAGTTCACTAGGATACATAAGAGATAAGATGGATGGATGAATAGATGCTGGATGGAAAGGAAAATATTGGGGGAATTGAGAGAGAAACATTGCAAGATACTGTACTTTGAAGTAAAAGAATTTAATAATTTTACTATCTATACTAAAATTACTAACTGTGTTTAACTCTTTCTATGTAATTGCCATCTATTGCGATTCTCTATAGAACTGCACAATTATATTGTTAATTATAAAAATAATATACTAGTTTAATACAATCTGCATAGCACTCAGTTAATTTCTTGTTCCAAATGAAGAAGCTGCTGAATATTGAAAGGGCTGGTGTTTGTGCATATGTTCATGTACTGTACATATTCAAACCTCCCATCAAATAAATTAGCCCCATAAAACTTCATTAGTGTCCTATGAAACAGAGAGCACATTGAAGTTCTTGGAATCAGATATCGGGAAATGTAATTTGACCCAGAAATTTAAATAAAAGAATGTAATCAACTGCTGATGAATGTCTCCATATAACTGGCAATATAGAAGAACAAGAGTTATAGTTTCTATGGTACCAATATCACAGGAAGAGTGTTGAGTTTCATATGAGGCTTTCCTTTATGTCATTCTAAGGATAAAGCTCTCCTAACTTTGGGACCTGTGATATGATATAAATATGAGGTTGGTTTAGATACTGAACTTAATCCCTGGATAGTTCAATGGATTTGCAGCTGGCTGAAGCGTAGACATTAGAGAGTTATTGTTAATGGCGAGCATTCTGAGCAGAGACAGGTTACAAGCGGTGTGCCACAAGGGTCTGTTCTGGGTCCTATTATTTTAAATATGTTTGTGAGTGACATAGGGGAAGGTTTGGTAGGGAAGGTTTGCCTATTTGCCAATGACTCTAAAGTGTGCAATAGGGTTGATATTCCTGGAGGCGTCTGTAATATGGTAAATGATTTAGCTTTACTAGATAAATGGTCAAAGCAATGGAAACTGCAGTTTAATGTTTCCAAATGTAAAATAATGCACTTGGGGAAAAGGAATCCTCAATCTGAGTATTGTATTGGCAGTTCTGTGTTAGCAAAAACTTCAGAAGAAAAGGATTTAGGGGTAGTGATTTCTGACAGTCTCAAAATGGGTGAACAGTGCAGTCAGGTGGTAGGGAAAGCAAGCAGGATGCTTGGCTGCATAGCTAGAGGTATAACAAGCAGGAAGAGGGAGATTGTGATCCCCTTATATAGAGCGCTGGTGAGACCACATTTGGAATACTGTGTTCAGTTCCGGAGACCTCACCTACAAAAAGATATTGACAAAATTGAACGGGTCCAAAGACGGGCTGCAAGAATGGTGGAAGGTCTTAAGCATAAAACGTATCAGGAAAGACTTCATGAACTCAATCTGTATAGTCTGGAGGACAGAAGGAAAAGGGGGGACATGATAGAAACATTTAAATATGTTAAAGGGTTAAATAAGGTCCAAGAGGGAAGTGTTTCTAATAGAAAAGTGAACACAAGAACAAGGGGACACAATCTGAAGTTACTTGAGGGAAAGATCAAAAGCAACATGAGAAAATATTATTTTACTGAAAGAGTAGTAGATCCTTGGAACAAACGTCCAGCAGACGTGGTAGATAAATCCACAGTAACTGAATTTAAACATGCCTGGGATAAACATATATTCATCCTAAGATAAAATACAGAAAATAGTCTAAGGGCAGACTAGATGGACCATGAGGTCTTTTTCTGCCGTCAGACTTCTATGTTTCTATGTTTCTAACTTTGATGATTTGCAGTGATATTATAGAGAAATTTATTTTTCTGTTTGATCTGCTATATCTAAGTTCTTTTGCTTACTATTGAGAACTGGCACAGTGATTAAAATGCAATATTGAAGGCTAACTCACTGTCCACTGCCAGGAGTTCAGTTCTGGCCAGGTCAAGGTTGACTCAGCTTGATGGAGTCATACTACCTTGAATATAAGCTGCATAATGGTGCCATTCAACTCGACTCGTCCACCCAGTAACATGCCCACCCACCCATGCCTACCCAGCTGCTCAATAGGGCAGAGAACTGGTTGTTAAATTATTTGGATCCCACCACTTATTGCACACGTTGAATTCCTGGGGGATGCTACCCACAAGGAAGGAATGGAAACAACATATTGTTTCCAGTTCCTTTCTCAGGCAAGCAGAAGCACAATGAAGACAGTACTCTGCAATCTCTAGTAGAAAGTAACAGTTCTCTTTATCTGTTTATTAATCAATGGGATAATTGGATTTTACTTAGGGATTCAGAAAGATCTTTTGCAGTAAATTTGAGTATTACCCTGAAAATCCTAATTTAATTAAAATTGTCTTAGAGTTGAACTCAGCTTTACAAATTTTCATATGAAAATGTTGTTGGATTACTGTGTTTTTTCTCAGCTGATTGTAATGTATGAATTAATAACTGAATTTTAGAAATTTAGAACATGAATTAAGCATGATAAATGTACTACTTTCCCATAAATATGAACTGTATGCATGTCTCTTGATGTATTGATGTATTTGAATGCCATTTACAACTTTGTCTTTTGATGAATACGGACTAATTATTTTTTTAGAAATCCTTAGAAGCTCCAAAGTCTACAAAATAAGCTGTTTATAAAATAGTGTTATAAAGGTTACCATACTGTTAATGTCAATTTCATGTATCTCATTTAAAAGTATATTATTCATATAACCACAAAAGATCAAATTGGTTAAAGCCCTCCCCCCCCCAAAAAAAAATGCATGGGGAGAAATAAGTTAAACTTCACTTGAAAATCTTTTACAGATAGTCCTTGAGTTACGAACTTTTATTCAGCTGATGAAATTATAGAGGTCCAGAATAGAATAGAATAGAATAGAATAGAATAGAATAGAATAGAATTCTTTATTGGCCGTGATTGGACACATAAGGAATTTGTCTTTGTGCATATGCTCTCAGTGTACATAAAAGAAAAAGATATATTTGTCGATTGGCCGATAAGGTCCCACAGAGTTGGCCTTCTCCGGGTCCCGTCGACCAAATGTCGTTTGGTGGGCCCCAAGGGAAGAGTCTTCTTTGTGGTGGCCCTGGCCCTCTGGAATCAACTCCCCCCTGAGATTAGAACGCCCCCCCACCCTCCTTGTCTTTCACAAATTACTCAAGACCCACCTATATCACCAGGCATGGGGGAACTGAGACACCTCCCCCAGGCTTTTATATTTTATGTTTGGTATGTATGTGTTGTATGGTTTTAATAGCTGGGGTTTTATATATCTTTTTCTTTTAATATTAGATTTGTTCATTGTTATAGTGTTTTTTATTATTGTTGTGAGCCGCCC
The DNA here is from genome assembly GCF_031021105.1 of Erythrolamprus reginae. Lineage (NCBI taxonomy): Eukaryota > Metazoa > Chordata > Lepidosauria > Squamata > Dipsadidae > Erythrolamprus > Erythrolamprus reginae. The sequence continues at coordinate 118,079,521 of NC_091953.1, forward strand.
TGAGTCTTCGGAGTGGGGCGGCATACAAATCTAATAAATTATTATTATTATTATTATTATTATTATTATTATTATTATTGTCAAAAATCAACACTTAATGATTGTCATAAGGGTCACATAAGAAATGAAGAAACAATCAATATTAATAAAAATCTTAGGATAGAAGCAGCAAGTTACAGTCATACAGTCCTAAGTGGGAGGAAAAGGATGATAGGAATGATGAGAAAAAACTAGTAGAAATAGAAGTGAAGACTTTAGAAAAAGTTGACAGTGTACGGTACTTATGTCCAATTTCTGAAATCATGGTCACTGCAGCACCCCCATAATCATGTGATCAAAAGTTGAGTGCTTGGCAGGCTACCTGCACTTAGAACCTCAGGGTTGCCTTTAAATACTTCAACATAGTCTTGTGAACTAGGGCATACAAAACCTTTGCCAGACCAGTTCTCGAATACAATTCGTCTGCCTGGAATCCACACTGTATATAACAGACACTAATACCATAGGTATTACTCCGCTGCTCACAATAGAATTCCCTATGTTCCAGGCTTGAAATTTTGGGCTGGGACAATCTGGAACGGTGCCACCTGTGGCCCGATCTAAACATAGTTCACAAAATTGTCTGCTATAACATCCTACCTAGCAACAACTTCTTCAGCTTCAACCACAATAATAGAGGGATAAACAATCTGTTAGTACAGGATACATGGTTGTTAGGATTGCCATTGTAAACTGCATATTGTACACTTGTACCAAACTTGTACTTAAAGAGTTAATGTGCACTAAAAGGGTTAACTTGTACTTGAAGAGTTAATATTCAAGGCTGTTTCGTCACTTCCTCATTGAAGCTATAAAAGCTCATTATTTTGCTCGGTCACTTCTTTTACTTTTGCCTAAGAGATGGGGGAGTCGTATTTAAGCTTCAGCTTTGTGCTTTTATCTATATTGTATTTTAGCTTCGTGCTTATTATCTATATTGTATTTGGCTTTGTGCTAATCTTGTAATTGCTCAGTGATTATTATTCTGTATTTGCTTCGTGCTTATTCTGGATTGTTTATATTTTGTTTATATGTAAATAATACTTATTTAACTAAGTCTGTGTCTTGGCTTTATCACACATCCATGCTCTGTTAAAATTCTCTGCTCGGTATTGTCGAAGGTTTCATAGCCTAGCTAACTGAGACAAGCCAACACAATCAATACAAACTTAAGGTAAACCGCTCCAAACTCTATTAACAGAAAATATGACTTCAGCAACATAGTGGTCAATGCCTGAAACTTACTGTACAGGAATATTTGCCTTAGGGTGCCAATCAATTAGTTAACATTTCTAATTTTCAACAGGCTGAATTTTTGAAAGGTGTGACATGTCTTGCATTCAGTGTTGGGGAACTATTCTATACCCTCCTCCACCCACTTTTTCTGGCTAAATTTGCCCTTATAATTTCTGAGAGTTCCATAGAGCAGTGATTTTCAACCTTTTTTGAGCTGCGGCACATTTTTTTACATTTACAAAATCCTGGGGCACACCACCAACCAAAATGACACAAAATGACACCCTAAGACACTCCTCTCTCTTTTTCCATCCCTGTCTCCCCCCCCCTCTGTGTGTGTGTGTGTGTGTGTGTATACACACTCTTGAACCATTTCCAAAAACAGGTGAGGGCTGGGGGGGTTTTCTCTCTTATTCTTTGGGTGCTTTTTATCATATGCTTTAAATCAAGAGTCACTTCTCTCTCTCTTTTGTTTCTCTCTCTTTCCTCTCATTCTCTGTCTCAAACATTTTCTCATTTCTCTTTTTTCCTCCCTTTTTCTCTCATTTCTCTCTCTCTCCCTTCCTCTCCTTTTCTCTCTCTCTCTCTCTCTCTCTCTCTCGCTTTCTTTCTCTCTTGCTTTCTTTTCTCTCTCTTTCACTCTCTCTCTTGCTTTCTTTCTCTCTCACTCTTGCTTTCTCTCTCTCTCTTTCTTTTCTTTCTCTCTTGCTTTCTCTCACTCTCTTTCTCTCTTTCTCTCTCTCTTGCTTTCTCTCTCTCTCTCTCTCTCTCAGCAAAAAGTTGCGAGACTGGAACCTGAGCTTCCTTCTTCGCGGCACACCTGACCATGTCTCGCGGCACACTAGTGTGCCAAGGCACACTGGTTGAAAAACACTGCCATAGAGAAATATCCAATTATTATATTTGCAGCTAAACTCCAGAATGCTGTCATGTAAAGCTCCTATTTTCAAACTCCAGCGTTAGCACCACCACTATTGTGGCTACATTGTGAGCTGCTATGGTTAAATGTCCGGTCAAATATTTTATCCTATACTTTTTGTGTTTGTAAGTTTTTCTTTCGATCACTGATGATGAGAAAGAGAAATTATTCTGCATGCGGTATCTATATTTTTTCTACCATTATGGAAACATAAATGTGTTTATCAGGAGTCAGCAGGCACTGGATTAAAGTTCAATTTATAATAAAGTCTGGATTTAGTAATTCCTGGAATAAGGAATATTTCTTGATTATTATTTGACAAAGTCTATGGAAAATTGTAATATAAATGTGGATTAAATATCTGTAAATTTGATAAAAATGTTTATCTTGGGTTTGGTGATTGTCATTCAGACCATATTCTAAAAGAAGTGTATTGCCAGACCAATGCTAGACAATGCTTTAAAAATCCCAAATAAAAGGCAACAAATAATAACTGTAATTGACATGGAAATCTAACATTTAAGCTATATTTGTTAAGTTTTATACCAGCAATATATTAGTAAAGCAATTTCAGATGGAGAAGATAAAGCATTTGAATTTCAGCAGCCTAAACTTTAAATGGACATTCAACAATTCTTTTCAAGGAATAGCTTACAATTTTTCTGAAAAACATTCCAGTTGCTTCAGCTGAACACATTTTTGAAAAGCATTCTATAACTATCTCAGAAAGCTTTAAAAGTGGAAATGTTTATTTTCTGTCTGTAAAATAACATGGCTTAAAAAGTTAGGAAAGTATGTGGCTTTGATATAAATGGAAGATCTACAAGCAGCATAGGCAGCAATCCCATTTATCTTTATGTATAAAAATTTCCTAAAGAGCCATTTCTGTCTACTGTTTAAGATATCATGCTACAAAGTGGGAGACTGGGAGTTCTAGTCATAAATACCATCTGGGGGAATTTGGGCCAGTCACACTCTCTCAGATGAATCCACCTCATGGTGTTGTTGTTGTGAAGAAAATAGGACAAAGAAAGAAACAGGGGTTGTGTTTGTTTACCAACTTCAGTTAAATTGTAAAAAAAAAAATACAAGTGGGATATAAATTAATAAAAAAGAAAATGATTTTATGTCCTTCACTTCCCTTTTCACAATCCTATAAATATTCTTGTGTTTGATGAGTTACACATTTAGCAATAACACTTGGACTTACATAGAAACATAGAAGGCTGACGGCAGAAAAAGACCTCATGATCCATCTAGTCTGCCCTTATACTATTTTTGTATTTTATCTTAGGATGGATATATGTTTATCCCAGGCATGTTTAAATCCAGTTACTGTGGATTTACCAACCACGTCTGCTGGAAGTTTGTTCCGAGGATCTACTACTCTTTCAGTAAAATAATATTTTCTCATGTTGCTTTTGATCTTTCCCCCAACTAACTTCAGACTGTGTCCCCTTGTTCTTGTGTTCACTTTCCTATTAAAAACACTTCCCTCCTGAACCTTTTGACATATTTAAATGTTTCGATCATGTCCCCCCTTTGCCTTCTGTCTTCCAGACTATACAGATTGAGTTCATTAAGTCTTTCCTGTTACGTTTTAAGCTTAAGACCTTCCACCATTCTTGTAGCCTGTCTTTGGACCCGTTCATTTTTGTCAATATCTCCAGAACTGAACACAGTATTCCAAATGTGGTCTCACCAGCGCTCTATATAGCGGGATCACAATCTCCCTCTTCCTGCTTGTTATACCTCTAGCTATGCAGCCAAGCATCCTACTTGCTTTTCCTACTGCCCGACCACACTGCTCATCCAATACTATTTTACATACAGCCCTTAAGTGGTTTACAGAGTAAGCCTATTTTCCCCAACAATCTGAGTCCTCATTTTACCGACATTGGAAGGATGGAAAGCTGAGTCAACCTTGAGTTTGGTGGGTTATGAACTGCGAAATTGCAGGCAGCCGGCAGGTAGCAGAGGTAGCCTGCAGTACTGCATTTTAACCACTACACTACTTCAGCTCTTATAATAAGTTTAGTTAGTTATTACAAAAGATTGAATATATAAATAGATTAATAAACAATCCCTCTAAAGGTGGTCAATGCCAAACTTTACAAATTCATTTTCCCATTAATATCAGCCAGTCACAGGGCCTGGATGTGGATCAATTCTGAACAGTTATTAAGGGGATAGGAGATATTCTTTATCCTTTCTGTTAAGAAGAATTCTGCATAATAAAATCCAAAATCCAAATATGGATGGTTATGTATTCATTGTACAAATTATTAGGTTAGCACTCTAGGAAAAAAGAAGAAAAAATACCTTTTTTTCCCCCTATTCCCAGAATTGACATATTTCACGTTTTTGAGATATTTTTTCCCTTCTGAAGGACTTCCAAATTAACCTTCAAATGCTGATACAGGCAGGAAGAAGTGGAGATAAAACATCCTTTGTTGTTTAGATATCATTTCAAATATGTCAAAACAAGGTTCCATGAAAAGCAACAAAGGGTCAGTGATATATTAAAGTCTAGTGATATGTTGTCCCATCTTTAAGGTACCCCAAGATGCTTTGCTATAACAGTTGATAGTTGCAACTTCTTTGAGAAAAGCTCAAGGTTGTTTCAGATCTTGCTTTAAAACTGTTAAAAGTCAACAGTAGTTCTCCCCCTCCCCCCCATATAGCATTACACCTATGTAATGTAAACAGTAGCACATTTTAAAATGAATTATTTGTTGAACAATGGCAAATAGACTGTGAACTCTGTTCACACATGATGGAACTGTAAAGCATGACATGACATGTTTGAGCTGATTTGCTGCAGTCATCTGGCCGTTCCAGTTATGGACACACATACAACCTGGGAGAAACCCCTCTTAGCAGTAGCGACTGCGAAAGAGACCTCGGAGTCTTGGTGGACAATCAACTAAACATGAGCCAACAATCTGCAGCAGCAGCTAAAAAAGCCAATACAATCCTAAGCTGCATCAACAGGGGAATACACTCCAAGACCAGGAAAGTCTTAATAACACTCTACTACACCCTAGTATGACCACACCTGGAGTACTGTATTCAGTTCTGGTCACCACACTTCAAAAGAGACATTGAAACTCTGGAGAAGGTGCAAAAAAAAGCAACCAAGATGATTAAGGGATTGGAAACCAAGACTTACGAAGAGAGACTGAGGGAACTGGACATGGATAGCCTAGAGAAAAGGAGGGCCAGAGCGGACATGATAGCAGTCTACAAATATACGAGGGGATGTCACAGAGAGGAGGGGATCACTTTATTCTTCAGGGCACCAGAGGGTCGGACGAGGAACAATGGCTGGAAGCTGACCAAAGAGAGTTTCAACCTGGAGATATGGAGGAACTTCCTGACGGTCAGAGCAATCAACCAATGGAACAACCTACCAGAGGACGTTGTGAACTCCAACACTCTGGACATTTTTAAGAGAAGATTGAACTGCCACTTGACTGGTGTACTATAGGGTTCCTGCTTGAGCAGGGGTTGAACTCGATGGCCTTCATGGTCCCTTTCAACTCTACAATCAATCAATCAATCAATCAATTGTTAAGGGAAGTACAATGTCATGTGATCACCATTTGTTACCTCTTGTCCCATCAATTTTGTTTGTCAGAAGCCAACAATGAAGGGTGCAACTAGTGATCATGTGACCATAGAGTACAGTGGCCATCACAATTGGAAGCCAGTTGTCAAGCACTATGATCATCTCATGATATAGGTGCAGGGATGGGTACATATATCTTATCCTTCACTGCCATCATAACCCCAAATGATCATTGATCAAAGTGATCATTAATCAGGAATACTGTGCTGGCGCAGTGGTTAAAATGCAGAATTTTCAGGATAATACTGCTGACTGCCAATTGCAGCAGTTGGCCAGTTTGAATCTCACTGGCTCAAGGTTAACTCAACTTTCCATCCTTCCAAGGTAGGTAAAATGAGGACCCAGACTGTTTGAAGGCAAAATGCTGACTCTGTCAACCATTTAGAGAGGGATATAAAGCACTATAAAGCAGTATATAAATCTAAGTGCTATTGTTATTTACCTGTAACACAAATCCTGAATGGCATAGTGTACAGTATTTCATCATCTTCATTCTACATCTGGAATAAATTCCATCTTTGGCCACTGGTGAAAAGAGCATAGAAATGATTACCTTAATGAGTGGACCTTGCATTACTTACAGTATGTATTAGAGAACAAAAGGAAGAAATTTAACGATATAGTATGTAGTGCTCTGAATGTGTGGCTCCTCTGCTATTTTTATATACACTGCTCAAAAAAAATTAAGGGAACACTTAAAAAATAGAATATAACTTCAAGTAAATCAATATTCTGGGAAATCAAACCATCCACTTAGGAAGCAATACTGATTGACAGTCAATTTCATATACTGTTGTGCAAATGGAATAGTTGTGTAAATAAAATATTCAATGAGAATATTTCATTCATTCAGATCTGTTGTGGTTAGCTCTGGCCCAGCTCCTGCCCCAAGGACTGTGGATGTGGGAGAGACATCCACATGCTGCAGGCCTGTTTTGCCCCCAGTGGAATCTGCTGATGAAGGCTCCTATGACCAAGAAGACATGAGTGACAGGGAGGAGGAGAGTGTGGCAGACAGCTCAGAAGGAGATCAATTATCTAGCTCCTCCTTGGATTCAGAACAAGAGTTAATGATACAGCCACACATGCGGAGAGCGATGCATAGGCAACAACAACTGAGAGATTATTATCAAAGAAAATGAGGCCGCCTGTGGTTGGGTGGGGCTGTGGTAATTAGTGAGGCTGCTATAAATAGCAGCCTGTGGGTTTGACCACTGTGGAGGATTATCTGATCGTTGTGTTTTGTGCCTGCTTTGCTGACTTTGACCTTTGTGTGCTGATTTTTCCCCGCTTTGAAACTAAACCAGAGCAAAGTGTGTTTCACTTTGTGAAAGAAGAAGGACTGTGAATTGCCTCACAGCTGCAAGCTAAGTATCACAGAACTGATAAGGGACTTGTACAAATTACCAGTTTGTTTGGAGACCAGTGCTCTTTGCTATACCAAAAGAGGGCTTAGTTTAAATGAATTTTCATTATAAAGAACATTATTTTGAATTTTCAAACGTGTGTGTGTCTGAAATTTGTACCTGTGAATTTTTGGGAGGAGTCTACCAGAGAGCCCGACAGATCAAGATCTAGGATGTGTTATTTGAGTGTTCCCTTTATTTTTTTGAGCAGTATGTTTTTTTCTCACTTTAGCCCATTTGAGACTTATTTTAACTGTTCAGTAGTACGACACAAAAGATAATAAATCAGCTAAGTGGAAGATGTTCTGTATATGTTTGTGTGTGCGTAAGAGAGAGTTCTACAGTAGCTGGTAATAGCAACCGGGGGCGGGTGGCGGGATAAAGGACACCTTGCTGTAGCAATGCCAGCTTTAAAAAGTTATCAAACATTCTCAGTGGATATTACTGCTTTGGCCTCAAACAGCTTGAAATCCATCAAATCTACGAACCTGCCAATTTACCAGAAACAGCATTGGAGAACAATAATACACGCCAAAAGTAATCATTGTGATTCAGTAGCCATTTTGATGAAAACCCATAGCCCCTGTTGCAATTTATTTATTTGTGTGTGTGTATGTGCATGCGTGTGTGTACACACATACACACTTGTATTCACACTGAGTGTTCAGCAAGGTTCATTTCACCATTTTTGATGGTGCAGCAGATTGAAGAAGAAATGCAAACTGTAAAGTAGTCTATTTAAAAGAAGAAGTCGAGATAATGGAAAATTAAGGAGTCTGACATATTGTGAGTACAGGTGTTTCCATGCCCTGAGAGATTTTAAGTCAATAGGTGTGGGTCTCCAAATCAAAATCAATTTGCAATACTTAATTGTTCATGTTACAACTCTGAATAAAAGAATACAGAATAATAAAGTTGAAAGAGACCTTGGAGATCTTCTAGTCCAATCGCTCTGCTCAAGTTTTTTTTTTCTATTTGTTCTGTCTGGGTTCCCCCAGACCTCAACACCAACTGGAAAAAACAGCCAGACACTCTGGTAAAAGCCAAAAGTATTTTATAACTGGAAAAAATAAGCACAGAGGAAAACCTGTTCTTCCCAACAGACAGGATATAATACGGTACAGCAGGGTCCTGATGTCCAGACAATACAGCAAGCTTCTTGCTGGCACCCCCCCCCCCCCCAAGGTTTCAATAGTCAAAGGCACAAACCAGGATTCCAAGACGCCAAAGTTCACAGTCAGGTCCCACGACTCTCAAAGATAAAACTCCACAAGCCAGGAAGGGTGGGTCTGCCTTTTAGCCTTTCCCAAGAGCACCACACCCAAACCCAGCTGTTGCCACTTTAATGCTGAAAGTATTTAGCCAATTGATTCCGTCTCTGAGTAGCTCTTCGTTGTCGCAGATCAATTATGGCTTGTGCACTTTCCTCTAAGGAATCCAGGCTGCTTGCTGGGGAGAGCTCCCCCTGGTGAGACTCTGGCTGTCCTCCCTCTTCTTCAGCCTGGGATTCCTCCTCCTCGTCTGTCTGCACCTCCTGTTCCTCAGCCTTTCCCTCTGAGCTGGAAACCGACAGAAGGTCAGCCGTTCCCGGAGGGGCCTCAGACGGAACCACAACACTATTGTTGTTGTTATTGTTGTTTATGATGTTGATGATGATGATGTTCATCCATTGTGATCGAAGAGGACCTTGACATCTGATTCTCTATTGTTCGATATTAGATGTGGATCAGCATTCTGAAAATAAATGCAAACAAAAGTCATTATGTGAAAAAGACAATAACTTTGAGTTTGAAATGATCCCTCCCAAAGGAAGATAGATAGATAGATAGATAGATAGATAGATAGATAGATAGATAGATAGATAGATAGATAGATAGATAGATAGATAGATAGATAGACAGACAGACAGACAGACAGACAGACAGACAGACAGACAGACAGACAGACAGACAGACAGACAGATAGATAGAGGTACAAGGACAAGTAGAAATGCAATTCTATCCAAAAGTAAATATGTGGGTATGTACTGTATATTGAATATAATCAGCTCATATCTTTCTATGGCATTGGGAAAGCTGTTGCCTTAAAAATTATGGATCCTAATTTACTGTTTACCATGCTAGTCCAGTGTGAATTTGCCCACCAATTGTACATGGGGATCTTCAGCAGAAGGAGAAGGCAAAACCCTCCCCTTCCCTTGACTCCCAACAAATGGTACCCAACCATTATATATACTGTGTGTGTGTGTGTGTTACAAGGCAAAGGCTGCAAGTTCAAATCCCAGTGAGAGGGTATGGCTAGCTGATGAGGCCAGAACAAGGCAAAAACCTAGTCTCCCTTAATTTTAAAATTCAGCAAAAACATGTGATACACACACACACACACACATACACACTTTGTGAGTATATGTGGTGTGTGTGTGTGCATGCGTGTATACATACATTATCACTACCAGCAAAAATATATTATACATATATACACACATACATATATACATCTTCACAAATTAGGTTTAGAGATAGAATAAATAACCGGATATAATATTCATGTATCCCATCACATATGATATAAATTCCAGAAGGAGTCTAACAAGGATATATTTTATTTCCAGCTTTAGATAAATGTTACACTAATTTAATAATAATAATCTATTTGGAAAATTGGGACTTTTACACACTTAGCTTGCAAACATATCATTATCTTACTCTGAACTCTCATAAGAATGAAGGTTAACCTCTTAACATATCTAAGAATTTCTGACATTAATTGTGCAATGATTAAAATAATAATGCTGGCTAAAAGGATTGCAAAATATAAATGGAAAATATTCTGGATGGTAAGGCCATTAGAACAGTTATAAAAAGTTCAGAATTATATTTTGGATAGCAAGAATGTCCAACTGATAATATCTACAAATATCTCAGCTATCCTCACACTCCCCCCCCCCCCCATTAATCTAGATATGGAACTCACATTTTGTTCTGCTGGCATGTTTCAACCGCCCGTAATTACAGGGTAATTAGTCCAGGAAGACACACACCACACAATAAAAGGAAAACCCAAAAGTTTTTATAAACAGAAAAACAGAAACAGCTCCCTTTTTAAATGTCAAAGGGATTTTCTGGTACACACAAGGCACAGGTTAAATGCAATCCAATTGCTCACCCAATAACTGGGAAATTGAGTCCAATTCTAAAGTCCAGAGAGTCCACACACAATCTTGAACAGCACAAAAAACACGATCTTGATGAAACAATGAATCAGATAAACTGCCATGAGGCTAAAACACCAGGTTGCACTTTTAACTGTAGCACTAATTAAAGCAGCCCCACCCAACCACAGGTGGCCTCATTTTCTCTTGTAATAATCCTTCAGTTGTTGTCTCCTATGCATCACTCTATGCATGCGTGGATGTATCATTAATTCTTGTTCAGAATCCAAGGATGATACAGATGATTGATCTCCTCCTGGGCTGTCTGCCAAACTCCCCTCTTCCCTGTCACTCACACTTCCTTGGTCAGAGGAGACTTCGTCCCCAGATTCCATCAGGAGCAAAACAAGCCTGCGGCATGTGGATGTTTCCCCCACATCCACCTGCACATTCCTTGGGGCAGGAGCTGGGCCAGAGCTAACAACAACACATTTCAGCAACCAAAACCTCTTTGAAATTACATATCTAGTCAAGCTTTTACCAAGTTGGAAATAATTTGATCCAAAATTTCCTGGGCTGTCTTCTCAATGGTGTCTTGTGTACCAAACTAGGATATGGAAGCAGAGATTCTGTCAATTTTTTATTTTTAAAGTGCCAGGTCTAATTGAATGAAAATAATAATTTAGTATTGTGGGGCATGAAATAAAAGGAAAATTTAAATAAAAGTTCTAAGGATCTAGTTTTGAAATTTTACTGAAGAAAAGTAATTAATCCTCTACGACAGCGATGTCAAACTCGTGGCACTACATTGTTGTCACATGACGTGTCGTGACATTTTTCCTGTTCGCTAAACTAGGAGTGGGCATGGCCAGCATGTGACGTATCCAGTCTATGGGCCATGAGTTTGAAACCCCTGTTCTATGATTTGTAATAGCAAAATCGTATTTGAGAAGGCTGTGGTGCAGCCTTCTCCTACATTGTTTCACAACTGTTAACAGATACATTGTGAAAATTATGTGATCTTCCTGTCCAGAATAATTCAGAATATTTAGAGTTACTTATAATCCAATTTGGAGTAGCAATAATGTTCAATAATTAAACATATATTTTTTGACAATCTCGTTCCACTCTGTGGATTTAGATTTGGGCTTCTCGTTCTCTGAAACTGGTACATTTTACAACTGTTAATGGATTTGTGCCAGGGTAGCTAATGACAAATTAATTTTCCTGAAACATGAATATATTCTTGAAAGGAGATATTGCCATTTATTTGAGACTAGGAGGGGTACAACAAATATCCTTTGGAAACAAAAATTGGAAGGCCTGATTAATTTATTGAGGGATTGACTAATTAATTTGCAAGTACATAATGCATGTATTGCTTAAGCCATAGCGGTATAATAAGCATAACATTTTTAATCTTTAAATAACAGAACTCTGTGAGCATCAAAAGGAAAGATTAGTTGCAGAATATCTTGGAAACAAAGAAAGAAAAGGCTCACTGACCAAATCAAGAATTTAGCTCTTTCAGTTTTTTCCTTTGAAATATATATAAAGGGAGGAGTTTGAACAAATATAATATTCAAAGTAGAAAATGTTTTTATGTGGTTTGAAAAGGGATTATACTTTTAGCATCTTGGCAAAATTCTACTTTTTCATTATAACTTTGGTCTCTGGGATGTCCATCTCTCTCTGCCAATTAAGCTGTTTACTACATATTTAATATGTGAAAACAATCACATTTATACAAAATTATTGCTTTAATTAACCAGTTCAGAGAATGAGTTCAAACACAGATTTCTCATTGGATTAATGAATCTGGACTGAAGGAATCCAGAAATCCTCTAGAGGGCAGCAAAGCATCCATCTTAATCCTTTCTTTAAAAATAAAATAAATAAATATTTCTCACAATTAAAAAATGCAGAATGAAATTGACAAGAGGTAGTAAAGATCCAGACCTTCATCTTTAGTGAGCCAAATTAAATATGGAAAATTACAACAATATAACTGTGTGATAGGTACCTAGTTTTTCTCATGTCCCTAACAAAAAGGCAGCGGCTATTTCCAAAGTTTAGAAATTACAGAAATAAATAGAAACATCTGAAGCTTTGTGCAAAGATCAATGACACAATGACATCATGGAAGACAAAGTTGCTGGTCAATGGTGAGAGACTGGTGCAGTCATCCAAAAGGAGTTTTTTCAAAAGGCAACTAGATTTTCTGGTTTTTCTTTGAAGATTTTTCACTTCTCATTCAAGAACATTTGTTTGTGTTCTGCCTGGTATGAGTCTCCTGAAAATTCAAGGGTACAAATTTCAGACACACACACATACACTTGAAAGTTCAAACACAATATTCTTTATCACAAAATTCAAAAGAAACAAAGCACCCTTTTTGTATTGCAAAGAGCACTAGTTCCAAAACAACCTTGTAGGCTGTACAATCCCCTTGATCAGTCCTTAAGTACTTAGCTAGCAGCTGTGAAGAAACAGCCCTCCTTCTTCCATGAAGTGAGACCCCCACACTTTGCTCTGCTTTGGTTTCAAAGTCATGAAAAATCAACAAAGTCCGGAAGCAGCAAGGCACGGTCCTGAAGAAACAACGATCAGATAATCTTCCACAACGGCCAAACCAGCACGCTGCTATTTATATCAGCAGCTCTAATTGCTGGAGCCCCACCCAAACACAGGTGGCTTCTCTTATCTCCTGTAATATTTCCTAAATTGGTCTCTTCTATGCATAATTCTGCGCCTGCGTGGGTCTAACACTTCCTCATCCGAATCGACCGAAGATAATGGAGATTGGCTTCTTGGGATGTGTGCCAAACCCCCCTCTTCCAAGTCACCCTCACCTTCGTAGCCCACCACTGCACGTTGCTCAGTTTCTGTCTGGGTGTTTTATCCTTAGGGTGGACAATCTTCTGTCTTAGTATATTTTTAAAGTTTGAAGTGAGCACGTATATTATGTTGGCTGAAGATCCTCCTGAGCTTTTCTGATATGCCTGCAATATACAGAATGATAGCATTGCTTTGTTTATTGTTCTATAAACAGACCTGGATGACTGAGAATCTCCACAGATATTTAGCCTGGCAGAGGTTAACATCAATAGAGGGGTCTTTCAAGGACGCTGACTCTCACCACTACTGTTTGTCACTGCACTGATTTGTCCACCAACAGTACTGAACAAATCAGGGCATAGTTATCAAACACTGAACTGTCACTGCACTGATTTGTCCACCAACAGTACTGAACAAATCAGGGCATAGTTATCAAACACTGAAAACATCTGTCACTCTACTCTATCTTCTCTATGTGGACAATCTGAAACTTTGTAGAAAAAAACATCACCAGAATTGCTGTTTGACACTTTTCAAATATGCAGCTGAAATACTGCAATGGAGTTTTGCACTGGACAAATATGCAACCTTTGCCATTAACCGGGGGAAAATAATGAAAACTGAAGGAATCAAGATGCCTTTTGTGCAGTGAAGGGATACCAAAATCTTTACTACCACACTGTGGGTGTGGCTTGTGCAGGACACCCTGCATTTTCTTTCAACATCTTTCATTGCAAATTGGGTGTTCTAGGGTTGAGCTCCATTTTCACTACCCCATTGTGTTCCCCCACATCTGGGCAGTAGCCCACCCCTGCTTACATGTATGCATTTATATACATGCACACACATGCAAACACACACACACGCATTTTAAAAGAATAACAATACAAATTTTGAAACTGAAAATGCAAGAGTACTCCATTTCTTTATTTCTACAAAAAGTGCAAGTATAAAAATGACAACAACAAAAAAAGAATAGAAAACAAAATTGTAAAGAAGTGACATTTGGTCTTCCAAAAATCATTTACAAACACATTTATATTTTACTCTCTTTTTCTAATTAAGTTTTCTAACTTAATTTCCTTCTTTCTATACTGTACACTCTAATAATCAAACCCATAAAATTCATTTTTGCATGATGGAAATGTGAATTACATTTTTTTTTCTAATTATCTATCCATTAGTCTAACAAAAAGAGTTTGGGCTTCAATTAAATATTAATCTTTAAAATTCTTTGAATCACACTATTAAATGTATTTGAACACATATTTTTGTTGGCTTTTGGACAACTTTTCCAGACATGACAAAATGATCCTTCATCATATGCCATCATGAATTAGATTTTACCGACTGTTATATGCTTATATTACCCTTATGGTTCTGGAAATGCCACGAATTTGCTGTTGGGCATGGAGTTCAACCAAGTCTTCCTTTTAATATTGCATAAACTAATGAATGTAATAATAACATTCAGTTCTGATGAGCAAAACCATGGAGATTGGACAAAGTGTTGGGGGTTTGGGGATGACACTATGGAGTCTGGTAATGAGTTCCACGCTTCGACAACTCGGTTACTGAAGTGATATTTTTTACAGTCAAGTTTGGAGCGGTTAATATTAAGTTTAAATCTGTTGTGTGCTCTTGTGTTGTTGTGGTTGAAGCTGAAGTAGTCGCTGACAGGCAGGACGTTGCAGCATATGATCTTGTGGGCAATACTTAGATCTTGTTTAAGGCGTCTTAGTTCTAAACTTTCTAGGCCCAGGATTGAAAGTCTAGTCTCATAGGGTATTCTATTTCGAGTGGAGGAGTGCTCTTCTGGTGAAGGGCTCTTCTGGTGAAGTATCTTTGGACATTTTCAAGGGTGTTAATGTCTGAGATGCGATGTGGGTTCCAAACAGATGAGCTGTATTCGAGGATGGGTCTGGCAAAAGTTTTGTAAGCGCTGGTAAGTAGTGTGAGATTGCCAGAGCAGAAGCTACGTAGGATTAGGTTTACAACTCTTGAAGCCTTCTTGGCTACATTGTTGCAGTGGGCTTTGGCACTTAAATCTTTTGTTATTAGTATACCAAGGTCTTTAACCGAGTGGGGATTATCTGTGATAATTTGATTATTCAGTTCGTATTTGGAGTTCAGATTCTTCTTCCCAATGTGTAGGACAGAGCATTTGTTAGTTGAGATTTGGAGTTGCCATGTGTTAGACCACTCAGAAACAGCGTCAAGGTCTTTTTGGAGAGTAGTTGTGTTATCGGTGGTGCTGAAGAGTTTTACATTGTTGGCGAAGAGGACACAGTTGCTTGTGATGTAATTGCAAAGGTCATTGATGTAGAAAATGAAGAGCGTTGGTCCCAGTACACTACCTTGGGGAACACCACTTTTAACTGGGACCACTTGTTGTCTGTTTGACAGGAATGCTGTAATCCATCTGTGGAGGGATCCTGAGATGCCATAGGATTTGAGTTTTAGTAGTAGTTTGTCGTGGACCACTGAATCAAAGGCTTTGCAGAAGTCAATATAAATTGCATCTGTAGATTTCCCTTGATCTAGATAAGTTGTCCATATATTTTTGCAGTGGAGGAGCTGCAGGTTGCAGGATAGTTTTTTTCTGAAACCAAATTGTTTGTTAGAGAGCAAATTATTAGTTTCTAGATGGAGAGTAATTGATTTGTTTATAATTGATTCCATGACTTTGCATGGGAGGCAGCATAATGAAATTGGTCTGTAGTTATCAACAAGAGAGGGGTCTCCTTTTTTGAAGATGGGGATGACCATTGCTTTTGACCATAGCTTAGGAAGTGTGCTGGTTCTGAAGGATTTTTCAAAAATTATGCTTAGTGGTTCAGCTATGGCAGAAGAGAGCTTTTTTAGGCAGTAAGCACATAGACCATCTGGTCCGACTGATAGAGAAGGTTTAAGGTCACGTAATGCTTTTTCAACTCGGTCTCCTGTTGTTTTTCTTCACTTCCTCCATGGACAGATCGCTATGGCCGCATCCCTGCCCCATGGGCCCCAGGACACACCCTGTTCTATGTCGAGCCCTCTGCAGCAAGAAAAGGGAAGGAACGAAGATGGAGCGGTATCTTCTCCCTCCGGGCACGATCGTAGCATCACCCAGAAGTCTCATTGCTCTAATGGTGACAGGAAGGAAGGAATCATTTGCATCCAATTCTTTTTTTGAATCAATAGAAAAGAAATAAAAAGAATCAGAAGTGAACAATTCTTAACAGCTGATCAAACAAAATAGACTTTCAAACATTTTTCACTTCTCAGCAAAGATGCAAGCAATTGGGTATTCTGTTGAGATTCATTTGAATTATTCTTGTAGAAAAAGCATTTTTCTTGCCCCTATCCATCAATTTTTGAATGCTGATCTTAGTTATAGTTGAGGGGAACATTCATTAAAATGTGTGCGAGCCTGACACATCTATAAGGCTACAAGATAAGATCTAGGCATGTCTAGGTCCAGATCTTGATTATAGCTAAATGACAATCCCAAAGGACTCAGGGCGGCTAGTGGACATGCTGATTTTTACAGTCTATAATTGGCAGACCAATCCTACAAGGCTTCAGGTATTTAAAACAATGCTTTCAGTTAACCCCTAAAGAATAAGGGCCCCTTGCAGCCTTAAGTAGATGCATTTAAGTAGATGTAATACAAGATGCATTTAAAAATTCTCTTACACACCAGTTACGATTCTTGAAAATTAGATTATTTAAAACAAGCAAACCAGAAAAGGCAATACTGATTTTAATTCAATATCTACTTTATAATCTGGTGTTATAGACATTCTAAAATTGCATCATCATCATCACCACCATCAGCATTATCTTTATCTATTACTAAATGATAGAAATGAGACAATAGCTTCCTTAAAATTAACAAGAAAAATATTTTAGGAGAAAAGAAAGTACAAAGAAAAATTATTAGGAACAAGAAGGAACAATGGAAAAGATTTAAATCTTTAATTCTTTAAATCTTTTTGGGCTATATATCCTTTTTCCCTTTGCAGGATTAATTCAATTCCTTTCCTTTAGCAACAGAAAAAAGGTAATATTGGACTTTTCAAAATTAGTTAATTTCTAAGGATTTTATTGGGATACTTTACTCACTTTATTCACTCATCATGAATTATCTAAAACTGTAAAGCATACAAACTTGAAACTTGGCATATACAGTATGTTCCTCTTGGCTTCTAGGTGCTCACTAAGAAAGGGTCTGTTTTTTTTTAAATGACCATCAGAACATTAGTATTTCTTATACAGTGTTGTGGTTGGCTCTGGCCCAACTCCGGCCCCAAGGAATGTGGAGGTGGATGCAAGGGAAACATCAACATGTCATAGGCCTGTTTTATTGCCGACAGAGTCAGGTAGTGCAGTTTCCTCGGACGACGAAGAAGGTGGGGGTGACTTGGAAGAGGGGGGCTTGGAACACAGCTCTGAGTCCATTTTGGAGCATATAAACAAACAAACAAACAAACAAACTGTTGTGGTTGGCTCTGGCCCAGCTCCTGCCCCAAGGAATGTGGAGGTGGATGCAGGGGAAACATCAACATGTCATAGGCCTTTTTTACTGCCGACAGAGTCATGTAGGGCAGTTTCCTCGGACGAAGAAGAAGGTGAGGGTGACTTGGAAGAGGGGGGCTTGGCACACAGTCCAGGAAGCCAATCTCTATTATCTTTGGTCAATTCGGATGAGGAAGTGTTAGACCCACGCATGCACAGAATTATGCATAGAAGAGATCAATTGAGGAAATATTACAGGAGATAAGAGAGGCCACCTGTGTTTGGGTGGGGCTCCAGTAATTAGAGCTGCTGATATAAATGGCAGCGTGCTGGCTTGGCCATTGTGGAAGATTATCTGATCATTGTTCTTCAGGATTGTGCCTTGCTGTTTCTGGACTTCGTTGATTTTTCATGACTTTGAAACCAAAGCAGAGCAAAGTGTGTATGTTTCACTTCGTGGAAGAAGGAGGGCTGTGATGTTTCTTTACAGCTGCTAGCTAAGTACTTAAAGACTGATTAAGGGGATTGTACAGACTACCAGGTTGTTTGGGGACGAGTGGTCTTTGCAATACAAAAAGGGTGCTTTGTTTCTTTTGAGTTTTTGTGATAAAGAACATCGTTTTTGAACTTTCAAGTGTGTGTGTGTCTGAAATTTGTACCCTTGAATTTTCGGGAGACTCATACCATAGAGCCCGGCAGAACATACAGTATTATATTAATTAACACGCTCTGAATCTAAGGAGTTAGACATTCTACTCCCTTTCCCAACCTGAAAATAACTCTGTTCCAACTGCCAGTTGCCTTATATTAACACGCTCTGATACTGAGGAATTAAACATTCTACATAATTTTTCATGCTTTAAGTGTCAATGTATCAAGCCTGATTGTAACTACTCGTTAATTTTCAAGCTTTAAGTATCAATTTATCAAGCCCAAATCACATAGTTTTGTAGTGAAGAAGAGATATCCAGCTGTTAGTACTATATATTATACAGTTCTATTTACTGCCGTAAGATAGCCCTTTATTATGGGTGATTGCTTTTTTGTTTTTTTCATTTTTGTTCAGTTGTTATGAAACAGAAAGACAGTGATATAAACATTCCACCAATCCTTTCGATCTGTTTCTGCCCAGAAATAACTTTATTTACCCAGATATACAGTAAGCGGGAAGAGTAGGAAATTCCAGAGAACATTTCCTCTGGGCAAAACTTGAGAAATATGCTCACCATGCAATTTAAAAATTGCAAATAGCTGTAATTTTAAACCATAGACTGGAAAGATGTGGCACGGAGAAGTTTAAAATTTTCCTTTCCATGAATGGTGTGCATTGCCATCTTTATTTTCTTAGGCAGTCACAATGTTATTGTACAATTAATTCAAATGTATCAAGTTGTTGTTATTGTTTTTTAATCAGAAGCTTGAAATCCTTGAGCTAGTGTGGGGAAATAATTAAGGTATTTGGATTAGAACTCTATTCAATCCTATATCAGACCTTAAAGTACCATCGATAATTTTGGCTAGTTACTGTTGTGGTTCAGCCTGAGGCTGCTCAGGGAGCGGCTGTGTCTCTGCTGGCTCCATGCCCAGAGGAGGATGACAGCAAAGAAGAGGGGGCTGAACAGTCGGACGGGGAGAGGAAAATCAGGAATGGGATGAAGGAGAACAGCATGAGAGCCCCGGGGGGGGGGGTTCTCCCCAGCCAGTAGTTTGGAGTCATTAGGTGATGAGGCTCAAGCCGTCATTGACATGGGACAGAGACGGTCAGATCAAAGAAAGGAGCAATTAAAGAAGTATTATCAGCACTGAATTAGGAACAGCTGGGTTTGGGTGTGGTCCTCCTTAGCAGGGTTTAAAAGGCAGGCAAGCCCTTGAAGCCATGTGGAGTGTTATCAGTTTGGAGTTGCGTTATCCTGTCTTGTTTCTCGGCTTCTCTGTTCCTGGCTTGTGGCCCAGCAGCTTTGGAAGACCCATGGGAGGTGTAGGTCTGCTATCTACAGCCTCGGCTTGGCAGCAAGAATTCTGTATTGCTGCATGGACTTTTGCCTTCGTGGATATATCTGAAGATACACATTTTCCTGTTTGTAAGGACATTTTCTGTTACCTGTGTTTTTCTTGAATTTTATAAAACTGCCTTTGCCTTTTACCAGTGTGTCTGGTTTCTCTTTTTGGGTTGTTATTGGCTTTTGGAGTGACCCAGACAGAACAGTTACTATCCCTTGGTCCAATTAAATGCATAAGATGTTTATGGATATAAAAACACAGAGGTTTAACAGAATAACAGAGTGGGAAGGGATCTTAGAGGTCTTCTAGTCCAATCCTCTGCTCAAGCAGGAAACCTTGTACCATTTCAGATGGTCCAATCTCCTCTTAAGTGCCTCCAATGATGCACCCACAACTTATGAATCCAAGCTCACTATCAGGAATTTTCCCCTAACCTGGATATGTCTTTGATAAGCTTCCCTCTGTTATATCTTGTACTGCCTTCAATTACTGTGGAGAATAAGTTGACCCCTTCTTCTTTGTGATGGCTACTTAAATATTGGAAAACTGTGACCCCTAGTCCATCTCTTTGTTAGACTAGGCATTACCAGTTCTAACTGTTCTTCATATGTTTAGGCTCCATTCCCCTAATCATCTTTCCTGTTCCTGTCTGCACTTTTTCTAAGATGTCAATGTCTTTTTTTTGTATTATGGTGACAAAAACTGGATACAGTATTTCAAGTGTGATTTCATCAGCACATTATAAAGTGACACTAACACCTCACATGATCTTGATACTATCCTTCTGTTGATGCAGCACAGGACTGCACTTTTTTGTCACTATAGATGCTTCTTTCGATTTCTGGTGAAGAACAGGATAGAAATTTAAGTCATAAGCATAAAATGCCGATACGGTAATAATGTTGCTATTTTTTTTAGGTTGTAATTTTTAACTTACACTGTAGCCCCACACCTCAAATTTATATACATTTTGAAACACCATAATTCTATATACAATGTGTTTGCCTGAGACAAGGGATCAATAGAACAGATTCTTCTTTTCCCCTGGTACTTCCTTTGGAAAATTGGAACAAATATGTTACTCATGATAACAGAAGATTGCATTGGTAGGAGTATTTAAGTATCTAAAGTAGTATCACACTTCCCCATAGGCAGTTCAAACAACCAACTTATTCAAGACAAGTTAATGAGACCACTTGACCATATCTTTGCAGTCTTTCAAAGAAGAAATGGGTACAGCCATCTGGATGATAGGGGCAATATTGGATGTTGACATGGTGAAAGAGAAGGAAGATGGTACCATTAATTGATGGATGGAACTTAGACTATACCAAGCCTCTTAAAACATTTGGACAAGAAGTGAAAATTGCAGACAGCTGATCTTGCAAATAAACTTTTTCCAAGAATATATCTAAAGGTAACAACTAGATTTTGAATTGCACCTTGAGATAACCAACTGCAGGTGATGAAAGAGTGGTGGTACACACTCAACTATCTGCCCCCCCCCCACTAAATTCCAGGCAATTTGTGCAGAGTGCAGTGCAATTATCCAGATAAAAGGCAACCTGGATGAGTGATCATGAATAACCAGGAATGTCCAGCACTGAGCACAGTTGGCATACAAAGGTGAATTTATGCAAAGGTCTCCAATATTACAGCCATCACCTGCTGTTCAAGTACTGATGATATTTAACTGCATGCTGTAGATTGCCTCACTCAAGCACTTCATTTAAACAACAGTGGGGAGGGAATTCAGCTCTGAAATGCCACAAGAAAAGGGGTGATGGTTTGGCAACTCTTTCCATCAATATCAACTGGAACTGGCCTTGGAGGAAAAAGGAGAACCACCTTCACTTTGATCCACTGTGACACTCCAGGAAATCACATGATCAGTGATACTGAAGGCCACTAAGAGATCAGTGAAATTAAGGTGGATTCACTACCTTCATCATAATAATAACACAGATCATACACAATCACAATCAATGCCATCTCAATACATGCCCACACTGAAATCTAGCAGATAATCTGTTTCATAATATTAAAATGCTTTGATTTAGGAATCTGATTTATTACTCACTTTCTAATAGTTATATATATATATATATATATGTCACATGTTTAAGCTGAATTTGAAAATTAAGGGAGACTAGGATAGATCTATTTCGGCCTTATTTTGGCCTCATCAGCTAGCCATACCCACTGGGACTTGAACCTGCAACCTTTGCCTTGTAAGGCAGAGAATTATCCTCTAGGCTACAGTATCCAATCCCTTCAGCTCTGTACCAGGGAAGGGTTACATTTTGTGTCGAATCACCCTGGTATATATATATATATTTAAAATATTTATTTAAATATTTTAAATAAATCTACGAAAACAAATATATATATTTGTAGATTTATTTAAAATATTTATTTAAAATATTACACGGGGCAAAACCCGAACTCAGAACAATCTACATACATATACCCGTGAAAATCTATGAAAACATATATATATATATATATATATATATATATATATATATATATATATATATATATATATATGACGGTCTTGGTATATTCGGGTTTCTTCCCATGTAGGATTTGGAAATTTCGGGCGACGTTTCGAAGAGGTCTCACTCGTCATCTTCAGGCTGGTGTTCACTCGTCATCTTCAGCCATCGAGATAGAAAAGCATCCCCAAAATATGAACAAGCGGGATGATACCTCCCGCTTACCAGACATCTGGAAACCAGCCCTCAAATGTATCCCAGCCATAGAAACCAGACTCAGAACACACATTGTAAAACAATCAAGCAGCCTGCAAGTTCCAACTACTCAGGATATCACGCCTAATCTACAACCATTAACTAATCAGCATACCTCAGCTACATCAACGACCCCAATTGTTACCCCACTGACTCACCAGGAAGTTTCTACACAGCAGGCAATTGCTGAGCCATCAAACCACACCCAGCCACCAGTATTTATAGAAGGAAGGCAGCTCAGGTCTCGCAGTGTTCGCCTGAGAACAAGGACAGAAACACCAGCCTGAAGATGACGAGTGAGACCTCATCGAAACGTCGCCAGAAATTTCCAAATCCTACACGGGAAGAAACCCGAATATACCAAGACTGTCATACCTGTACCCGTGAAAATCTACGAAAACAAATATATATATATAAAGATATATATATATACATAAATACATACATACATACATACACACACACACACACACACACACACACACACACACACACACACATATATATATATATATATATATATATATATATATATATATATGTAGATTGTTCTGAGTTCGGGTTTTGCCCCGTGTAATAATTTGAGTGTCTATGCGACGTTTCGGTGAAATCACATTCACCATCATCAGGCTGAAGTTTCAAGCTTCGTGCTGTTGTAAATATGGAATTATATATATATAATATATAAAATCCGAACTCAGAACAATTTTGGCCTTTTCTTTTGAACCTATACCTGCCTAAGACCGTAATCATCCTGTCATGTTGTAGGTTAATCTGATACAGTCTTACCAAATAGTTTGCTTTGTATTGGGATCTTTTTCCAGCTTGAAGCTTTGGTGTTTTTATTAGTTGTCTCTGTGTCTCTGTCTCTTCCCTCTCCCCCTTTTCAAAACAAGGTTTCCAAATAATTTTCTACCTTTTGCTCTCTTGTTAAAGGACATAACCTGTTGTCTCTGTGGCTTTATTTAGAACATTCTTAATGGACTGTTTTGAGTTAAGGCTTTGTAAAGTTTTTGTTTTCCTTTGCTTCTTATTCATGGCATTCATCAGAAAGAGGAATTGCTTTTCTTGTATGTATTCAAAGCTACTTATATCCAACACAAGCATTGCCATGGCATGATCAAGTGTAACTGAAAGGGGCGGCTACAACTCAGATATTCCCTTACAAGTATGTATCCAATGGAGTTGCACTGTTGGGGAACATTTATGTAGGATAGGATTTTATTGACTACATAATCCCTTTTCTAAGATTAGGTAGGATTTGCTGGTCTTAATCTGAGCAGCCTCACTGCAGAAGTCCTCCAAAGTGTCTGAACATCTTTTGTTGTAACAAGGGATGTAAGTGTCAGCATGCAGGGAGGACAAGATCTTGACACAAGACATGTAATGTGCTTAAGTCACTTGTATTTTTATTGATGTTTCTGTGTGTCTTGTTAAGGGTAGCAATGTTGTGCAGATGGATAGAGCGTGCATAATTATTTCTTAAGATAGCTTTTTTTCCTTTTTCTGTTTTTCCCCCCCAAAGGCCACTGATGATGGATAGGTAGATAAACTGCTGAGATCTATTTCTACAGTGAGGCAAAGGAATAAAAATCATGGATATAATCTTTTGGAGACTGTGGGCATGACATTTAGAAACCAAACAATCCAGATTTAAGAACCCCTTTATCTTAAACCAGGGTCCCCAACTCACAGTCAGCAGACCAGGAAAGGTCTGCAGCTCATTGGGAACTAGTTTGCCCAAGCAGCAGGTGATTGTGCAAAGTATATACAAGGCACAGGTTAAATGCAGTCCAATTGCTCACCCTGGGAAATTGAGTCCAATTCTAAAGTACAGAGAGTTCACACACAATCTTGAACAGCACAAAAACAATGATCTTGACAAAACAATGAATCAGATAAACTGCCATGAGGCTAAAACACCAAGCTGCACTTTTATCTGTAGCACTAATTACAGCAGCCCCACACAACCACAGGTGGCCTCATTTTCTCTTGTAATAATCCTTCAGTTGTTGTCTCCTATGCATCACTCTACGCATACCTGGATGTGTCATTAATTCTTGTTCAGAATCCAGGGATGATACAGATGATTGATCTTCTCTTGGGCTGTCTGCCAAACTCCCCTCTTCCCTGTCACTCACGCTTCCTTCGTCGGCAGATTCCATCGGGAGCAAAACAGGCCTGCGGCATGTGGATGTTTCCCCCGCATCCACCTGCACATTCCTTGGGGCAGGAGCTGGGTCAGATCTAACCACAACACCCATGGTATTGCATTCATCAACATGGCCCTCCTTGTCTTCATCCCTGCTCAACTCATAGGGCTGAATTTTTGATTGCATGAACTCAAGAGGAAAGGTTTCTTGTAGACCATCGTAAGTGGCATTGACAATATACACAAGTTTCCAGGACACATTTTTTTGTACCATACACCTGTATAATACATTCCATGTTCTGGCAACCACAACCTTGCATCTGTCTCTCTCCACCCCAGGGTTTCAGCCACAGTGAATATGAATTATTTTAACTTAGGGAATCATGCAAGGAAGGGTATCTCAGGAATAATCTCTCCAGAAGTCTTTGAAAAGACACCACAGACAGTGAGTATTATTAAATTAATCATGCTAGTAAATTTTAATGTGTGTTTTATTGTGGGGAAAATTATTAGACTGCTTTCTTGGCAGCCGCTATAATGAAAATTAAAAGTATCTCGTTGAGACTGCAGCTCAAGCCAGAAGCAAGGGGTGCTTGAATAAAACCAAGGGCATTCTGTGTTCATATCTTGCTCGAAGTGCAGCAGCAAATTTATAGGCATGGGCATAGTACAATGTGCTCCTTGGGATTTCATCTTTCCAATTCCAGATTTATTTTAGAGAAAGGGATGCAGAGTAGGAAAATAAAATAAGATTCCTTCCACCTCATTACCTATTGACCACATTATTCCAAGGAACTGAAAAGGAGCATTGTTAAATTTTCTGCACTAGAACTGTAACATGGAAAAGGAAAGATGTAATTTCAACGAGGATCCATAGCCTCAAGAGCTGTCGTTGCAGCTTCCAACTGTTCCTCCTGTTTTCGGTTGATAAGACCCATCTACTAATTCATACCAGCTACTGTCACTTTGTTTTTCTCTTCTCCTCTATCTTCTGCCCCACAATCCTTCTGAATATAATCTTTCATCCTATGCACCAGACAGAAGGACTCTCCCAACCCCAACATTCAGAAATCAGTTTTCAGTCCAAAATCTTATTACATCATTGTTTTGCATGCCAAAATCCACGGATATTATACAAAACAGGAACATTCAAAAAATGAATGGCTATTATTGCAGAAAATAGAGTAAGGTTGTTAACATCCATGCAGGAGTATCTTTTTTTGGGGGGTGAAACTATTCTAGATTTGTAAAGCCTACAAGCAGGCATTTATCACTTCAGAACTGAAAAGAATACAGCACAACCCAGAACTGACTGCAAATATGTACCCAGCTAGGAATACATATAGGTTATTTCAATGCTACAATGCTGTGGCAAAGTAATATAATATAATGTAAATTGTAATGTAGCTTTGGTTAAGCCCACAGAGTCACATTTATCATTTATTAAACAGAGTCACTTTTCTTTCTTGCATTAAGGCAGACTAAGGAATTTAGTATTCTCCAGATGCATTACATTTTTACAACCGTAAACCCAAAGCTAGCATGATAAATGGAAAAGGAAGGAATAAAGGAAACCACTGAAGTAATTGTGGCTCAAAATATTTCAAGCCACTGAATTAGTGTCCCACATGCTTAGATCATATAAAAATTAATGAAACTGCTTTCCAGTGTGATCTTTTTATATTTATGTAGACATCTATTTGTACTTTCCATTAAGGTGTTTCCTTTTCTATTTAGTCTATAAAATTGAGAAAGTTTAATCCTTTGCTATACAGTGATCCCCCGGTTATTGCGTCCCCGACCATTGCGAACAGGCTAATTTGCGATTTTTCAACCCGGAAGTCAAAACACCATCTGTGCATGTGCGCCCTTTTTTTTCTATGGGCACGCATGCGTAGATGGCGTCGGGCAGATCAGCTGCTGGGCGGCTTCCCTAGGTCTTCCCCCTCTTGGCGGGCATCAGCGAGGAGTTTCCCCACCGCCCACGCAAACTCCTCGCTGCTGCCGCT
Organism: Erythrolamprus reginae; assembly: GCF_031021105.1. NCBI lineage: Eukaryota > Metazoa > Chordata > Lepidosauria > Squamata > Dipsadidae > Erythrolamprus > Erythrolamprus reginae. The sequence goes on from NC_091953.1 coordinate 118,106,156, forward strand.
TCGCTCGGGCCGCTTCCCAGCTGAGTACTCAGCTGGGAAGCGGCCCGAGCGAACGGCTTGTCCGCAGCCTGCCTGCCCGCGCGCCCGCGGCTCGCGCGCCCTTCTCCCGCCCACGCCGTTCGCTGGGGCCGCTTCCCAGCTGAGTACTCAGCTGGGAAGCGGCCCGAGCGAACGGCTTGTCCGCAGCCTGCCTGCCCGCGGGCCCGCGGCTCGCCCGCCCTTCTCCCGCCCACGCCGTTCACTGGGGCCGCTTCCCAGCTGAGAATTCGCTTCAGGACTCAGCTGGGAAGCGGCGCAAGCGAGCGGGGTGGGCGGGCGAAGGGCGGGCGAGCGGCAGCGAGGAGTTTGCGTGGGCGGTGGGGAAACCCCAGCGCCGCTTCCCAGCTGAGTCCGGCTCCTCGCTAGCGCTGCGGAAGTAAAAACACCATCTGCGCATGCGCAGATGGTGTTTTTACTTCCGCAGCGCTACTTCGCGAAAACCCGCTCGTTGCGGGGGGTCCTGGAACGGAACCCCCGCAATGATCGGGGGATCACTGTACCTTATAATTCTAGGCATCTACTATTTCACTGCTTTAACAAGATCTGTATTTAAAAAAGGTTAACACATACATTTGTAATAATGACAATATGTTAACATGGGTTAATTGGGGAAATAGAGATGTAAAAACTTATTCAAAAGCAGAGTGTGGCCCAAATACCAAGATGTTTGTTGCTGTGTATACATGTGGACAGTAAGTGAGACATAGTACATAACTATAATATAAATTATTTCTTCCTAAAAGTAGGTAGGTGCCTGTTTGTATGTGTGTGCATGCTTGTACATTGTGCCATTTTGAAGTTATGACTGGAAATATTACCTTACAGAACAATATGATTTGATCTTGGTTATATACATGAATTATATAGGGGAATCAGTTATTATCCCAGCATTATCTAGATAGTAACATGTTGCTACACGCTAATGGTTATGAGGATGAGCTCAATTTAGAATGAAAGCTGTGATTCTTTATCAATTATTTATTTGCATCAAATAAATAATATTTATTATTTTTGCCTTGCAAAAAAGGAAGGAATATTATTCCACAATGAACACAAATACAAATGCGACTGAACTTCAATATTTATCGTTTTTTTTAAAAAGTCCCTAAGATGCTAAGAAATATACAAACACATAATTTGATTAAATTAATAAGTAATTTGCCCCTTACCCTTTATATTTTTTTTCAAATTGCATTAACAACAAGAAAGAGAAAGAAAGAAAGAAAGAGAATGAGAGAAACAGAGCATCAAGAAAATAGTACACTTAAGACTGTGGAGGGATTCAAATAATTTAACAATTGATTGTCTGTCCTAATAACCCGCTGGGTAGGCATGGCTGACTGGGTGGGTGTGGACAACTTGACATCACTCAAATTGAGGAATGCTTCTCTTCTCCTTGCCTCTTGTGACTGTGGGAATGCTGCAATGGTCATAAGTGTGAAAAATGGTCATAAGTCACTTTTTTCAGTGCCATTGCAACTTTGAATGATCACTAAATGAACTGTTGTAAGTCAAGGATTGCCTGTACAAAAATACAAAAAGCTTCTTTGCTTGCAAAAAGCTCCCCTAAATACCAGTCATTAGATTAGAAATATCTGTAAACTGGAGTTTGTTTGTTTGTTTGTTTGTTTGTTTGTTTGTTTGTTTGTTTGTTTGTTTATTTATTTATTTATTTATTTATTTATTTATTTATTTATTTATTTATTTATTTATTTATTTATTTATTTATTTATTTATTTATTTATTTATTTATTTATTTATTTATTTATTTATTTATTTATTTATTTATTTATTTATTTATTTATTTATTTATTTATTTATTTATTTATTTATTTATTTATTTATTTATTTATTTATTTATTTATTTATTTATTTATTTTGTATGCCGCCCCTCTCCGCAGACTCGGGGCGGCTCACAACAGCAACAGAAAAACAGTGTAAAATACAAATTCAATAATCAGAAAGCTAAAAACCCATAATTTAAAAACATTCACACAACATACCATACATAAACAGTATAGGCCTGGGGAAGATATTTCAATTCCCCCATGCCTCGACAGAGGTGAGTCTTAAGGAGTTTGCGAAAGGCAAGGATGGTGGGGGCTGTTCTAATCTCTGGGGGGAGCTGGTTCCAGAGGGTCGGGGCTGCCACAGAGAAGGCTCTTCCCCTGGGACCCACCAAACGACATTGTTTGGTCGACGGGACCCGGAGAAGGCCAACTCTGTGGGACCTAATCGGTTGCTGGGATTCGTGCGGCAGAAGGCGGTCCTGGAGATATTCTGGTCCGATGCCATGAAGGGCTTTATAGGTCAAGACCAACACTTTGAATTGTGACCAGAAATTGATCATTACAAATCAGGCAGGGTGCCAGAGTACCTTGAGAAATTAAAATAGTTAAAATGCAGTGATAACTATCAGCAGCCAACTCTTGCTCAAAAAGTGAAACCATTTAGCAGACAGATCATTTAAGCTCTCCAGAAAGGACACACCCAGGAGAAACAATCCTTAAAGATAACTAGCTGGTCTCGTTCACCTCACAAGCTATCCTAAGGAAATCATCCCAAATTTAAGGAAAGATCACATGGCCCCCAGGAGGTCAGAAAAAAATCAGTGCCAAGCTTGCATCCTGCCTCTTGGAAGTACACCCCAAAAGAACAGTGCCAGGAACCATTAAAGCAATGAACGGAGACACCCTCCCCATGTAGAAGAAGAAACCACAAGGCAGGAAAAAATTAAAACACAATACAAATATTTAAATCACAACAGTTTAACTCCTTTTAAAATGAAAACTTATCTGGCTCATTGCCAGAGCTCACACCTCAGGCAAACTCAAGTGTAAACACTTGAGATAAGCATAACTACAAAGAAAGCAATTAGCACTAGAATGCAGCAAAAGAGCAAATACAGTAGCTGTTGCTTGTTAAACCAATTACCCAAACAAATAGACAGGGGAACTAGTCAGATTTTTCATCCTAGTTTCTTTTCAGGAACTTCCAAACAAAGCTGAATAGGGAAAATTATCAATAAACACAGGATTAAACATCACCAAGCACAGAATTACACTTCACCAAAAACCAGTTTTAGACCAAAACTTTAAAAGGATATGTAAACTCAAATTTGAATGTCAATCTTTCTAGCTAGCCAAGAAGCCTTGCTGATTGTCATTTAAAGCTTCTTTCCAACAGCTCTATTTCATTATTCAATTATTTCTTCAAAGTGCTGATCATTGTGTCTTGGCTGGAAGAACTCCAACAGGGAAGTATTTCCTCCCAACAGCACTGTAAAAAGCTTAAAACAGCCGTTCTGCTTTAAGAAAGTCAAGCCCTGGCAAAGTACCAACAAAAGGGAAAAAAAACTCCAGTGAAGCTCCAGTAAGTGTAGGCATACTTCCAAGAATGTAATAAGAGTTAACAGAGAGACAGCTTCCACAAGCAGGGCAATAAAGATTAGGTTAGAAGCACCACCAGTTGTTTCCTTCCTGCCTTCCTTATAGGATTAGCCATGGAAAGTGAAAAAAGAAAAAGAAAGGAAATTTCTTCCAACAACCAGTTCTCCGAACTGCTTAGAAAAATAACAACAGGTTCTGTTGAATAAGTACAAACCAGTGGAATCCCACCTCTGCTTGAGGATGACCTCGTGAAGTAGATAATATATTTTTCTCTGTGTTAAAATCAATAATGATTGGATTTCCTCATCTTTATTTGGTTTGTGCTTATGCTCTTTTTATTAGAAAGAAGGATCCTTCATTTATCCTTTCACAAAGAAGACTATTTCCCACTCCCTCTGTTTGCTTTGCCAGTTTAAATGAGTCATCTATTTGTTCTATAATTGTTGGAAGTAAATTCAATATACATTTAAATGATGCAATACTGCTATAGAAGCAAAGTTGCTTCATGCCAATTTTATTTACATACAAGTTTCAAATTGGTGCTGGGTCCACAAGATAAAAGGGTTTTCCCTAAAGATTTATTGAATATTGGGGGGGGAATGTAACTACTCAGAGGCCAACCAAAAATCTATTAAAGATTTGCAATTAAAAGAAGAAAACATAATTGAAATACATAATTGAAGCTTAATAAAGCAGGAAATAATTCTGGACATTAAATTGTATGGAAAAGAACACAAGTTATCTAGATAAATAGTAAAAAAAAATTAAAAAGAATATATTTTGCCCAAGAAAGTTACTGAAATGTATGTTTTGAACAGGTATCGCAGATTATAATATAGAGTATGAGTCAATGATCTATTCTACTGCATAATTTTCAAGTACAAAAACAAATTGTATGAACATAGGGAATCCTCTGCACTTCTAAACACATGCACATTGTGCAGTAACAAATGACAGGAGCAATGGATCATGATCATAGCATTAGATTCTTGGTTTTTTTCTGAGTGAATAAATGTTTGTGTGCAATGGCCCACCAGCAGCTGGTGCAGCTGGTAGTGGATTCCTCCTGAGAAGAGACTGTGATGCGCCAGTGGCCTGTGCTGCTGACACCTGAATTTGTTTGTTTGTTTGTTTGTTTATTGATTGATTGATTGAATTTGTATGCCGCCCCTCTCCGTAGACTTGAGGCGGCTAACAACAATAATAAAAACAGCATGTAAATCCAATACTACAACAACTAAAAAACCCTTATTTTAAAACCAATCATACCTACAAATAAACATACCATGCATAAATTGTAAAGGCCTAAGGGGAAAGAGTATCTCAGTTCCCCCATGCCTGACGGCAAAGGTGGGTTTTAAGGAGCTTACGAAAGGCGAGGAGAGTGGGGGCAATTCTAATCTCCGGGGGGAGTTGGTTCCAGAGGGCCGGGGCCACCAAAGAGAAGGCTCCCCCTGGGCCCCACCAAATGACATTGTTTAGTTGACGGGACCCGGAGAAGGCCCGCTCTGTGGGACCTAACTGGTCGCTGGGATTCATGCAGCAGAAGACAGTCCCTGAGATAATCGGATAGTGGAATTGGATAGTGAGGAGACTGACGAGGACTTGGTACTGTTCTGTCTGGGTGCCCCCAGACTTCAACACCAACTGGAAAAAACAGCCAGACACGCTGGTACAAACAAAGGCACTTTACAGTTTGAAAAATAAACACAGAGAAAAACCTGTTCTTCCCAACAGGCAGGCTATGAGACTTCACAACAGAGTCCTGATGGCCAGACAATACAGCAGACTTCTTGCTGGCACACCCACCACTGTAGAGAATAAGACCCACACCTTTTCCCCCCAAGGTTTCAGTATTCAAAGTCACAAACCAGAATTCCAAGACGCCAAAGATCACAGCCAGGTCCCAGGACTCCCAAAGATAATACTCCACAAGCCAGGAAGGGTGGGTCTGCCTTTTCAGCATTTCCGGAGAGCACCACACCCAAACCAGCTGTTGCCTCTTTAGTGCTGAAAGTACCTGGCTAATTGTCCCCTTCGTTGTGTTGCTCTTCTCTGCCGGAGATCGATGATTGCTTGTGCATTTTCATCAAAGGAATCCAGGCTGCTTGCTGGGGAGAGCTCCCCCTCGGGGGACTCTGGCTGTCCTCCCTCTCCCTCAGCCTGAGATTCCTCCTCCCCGACTGCCTGAACCTCCTGTTCCTCATCCTCCCCCTCTGAGCAGGAAGCCGGCAGAGGATCAGCCGTTCCCTGAGGGGCCTCAGACGGAATCACAACAGGTACCAGAGGCAGAGGTTCAGCAAGGGCCTTCAGAACCTGCAGTACTTCGCATCAGTGATGAGGAAGAAGAGGAGGAGCCTCTTCTTAATGCTCGGGTACACAGAGCTGCCAAAAGGAAGGAATAGTTCATCAGGAGAAGGTCTCCTCAGGAGTAAGGCTTGGGGCTAATTGGCCACTCCCCTAGCCTACTTAAGAGGTTATGAGGACAGCAAAAACTCTACAGGAAACAATGCTTGTCTGTTCAGGTGCTTTCATGGTCTGAAAACATCTGGTCAGCTTATCTGTTTTGGCTTTCTTCCTGTGGACTGCTTCTAGGCACTTTGCCAACTTTGTAAGCTTCTTGAGATATCCAGGATTAATTGCTCAGACTTAATTTATGACTTTATGCACTTCTACTAGCTGTTAATGCCAGTTTTTTCAAGAAAAGACTGCTTTAACTTGTGTCTCTGTGTGTCAACTACTAAACAGTTTATTAATAGCCACTAATTGAATAAACCTAGGTTTGAACAATCTGCATTTGTGCTACGTTCTTTCTGGTCCATAGCTGGGGCAGAACATTGTGTGACTGACAGTGTCATAGGGAATATATTTTTCAATTCCATCGTATATGGATTCTAAATCTTAAGGTAAAGTTGAAATGAAAGGTTGCTTCACCAATGGATAAGGTCTCAGGAGTAAGGTTTATATATATACTGGTCATATATTTGATTGGGAACCATCCAGAGTTGGTTGTAAGATATGGCTATATAAATGTTTTAAACAATTAAATAAATGTATTAGTAAATTTTATTGTGAAAAGAGTAAAGAGAATTCCACCATAAGGTGTCAAATGGAAAATAGTTCAATTACTGGAATCTTATCTCTTTCTTTAAAAAAAAAAAATTCTATGAGACAGAATGAGAATTGTACAGTAATACCTCGTCTTACGAACCTAATTGGTTCCGGAAGTAGGTTCGTAAGGCGAAAAGTTCGCCATAGGAAACAATGTAAAAGCGATTAATCCGTGCAAAAAAAATATTGCAAAATGGCTGCCGCCCAGCTGTCACCTTTTAAAACAGCCGGGGGGCTTCTCGGCGTTCTCCCGAATGCCGAACCCGGAAGTTTGTGTTCGTGTTCGGGAGACCACTGAGAAGCGCTGCCGCCCGGCTGTCACCTTCTGAAACAGCCGGGGGGCTTCTCAGCATTCTCCTGAATGCCGAACCTGGAAGTTCAGGTTCGGGTTCCGGAGGCCGCTGAGAATCACCTGGCTGTTTCAGAAAGTTACAGCCGTTCGGCGCCGTTCAGCAGAGTTCCGTTTTTGCAATCGGCGGCAGAGTTTTCGGCCGATCTGGAGGCTAGAAAGGAGGTGGGGAATCCCAATAGGGAATTCCATGGGAGGAGTTTTGATGTCACGAAGACGTCTGACTGACAGGAGGAAAAGCTAAGTCCTAAACTGTAATCACAAACCATATAAATTAAGATTTTTTTGGGGGGGAGGCTTTCAGTACCAAAAATATGATTTTCATATGCGTGGACATTTCTGGGGCGGGTTGGTGATAAGGTAACAAAAAAGGGGTGACATCATGTAAATCAGACACACAAAAAGAGTGCTTCACAAAAATCATAATATATGATATATCTTATCAATTTGAATGTTAGTCATCAACTAAATTGATGAAATATACCTTATGGTGTGATTTCTGTGATGCAAACTCTTTTTTGTGTTTCTTATTTCGTATGGGCACTATAGAGTGTGTCCCCAAATTGCTTCCTTTCCCTTCCTGAAAAATACATTTCCACATGGTTTGTCTGTATTTCCTCTCCCTTATTACAAAGTGTGTTGAACTGACCTGTATTAAGAAAAATGATATGAAACCTTTTCAGTCCTTGAGGACTTTTAACATTACTGTTTTAACATCTCAGACTTTCCCCCCAGAAAGTGATAGAATAAGCCAAAATGACAAATGTCAAATGAAATTGCAATTGCATGCTAGATCTTGCCCCAAATCTCTTTCCTGGACCATCAATCTGTGGTAGAGTTTATTTACAATAAATTTTGAAAAATGTTTCCCCTTCTCTCTTTCCATCACTCCTCTCTCCTCTTCCTCCTCATTGCTGAATAAAGCACTAAGATAGGAGGCAGCACTTAGCTAATGTTGACAAATCTTAGAGAGCTAACCAAGGTAGACTAAGTTACTTGATTAACACTGGGGAACATCAATACTGTGCACTAGTAGGACACAGAATTCTAGAAGACAGCAATAGGAGGTTAGAGTCTAGATCAGGGGTCAGCAACTCACGTCTCTGGAATCACATGTGGCTGTTTCATCCTTCTGCTGTCAAGATATGTGTCACAACTATCAATGTGTGACACACCCAAAGTGCAATTTATTAAAATCTTTTCGACCCCCAGTAGGCCAACCATAGATAAAACCCAAGAAAAGAAAAGTTTCAGAAGAAAACAGAATATTTAATTCAACTATATATGCCAGTTTTATGGCCGTTCAAGAAATAGTCAGGCATGGGAAGAGTTTTGTGGCTCCCGATGTTTTCTTTTCTGAAGGAAATGGGTCCAAATGGCTCTAAATGAGTGTTTAAGGTTGTCGACCCTCTTTTCTAAACAAATGAGTGTTTAAGGTTGTTGACTCCTAGTCTAGACCATCCGAGCCACATTGAGAGAATAATATTGTCTCTCATAACGCATAGAAACCGCTTTATCGGGGCATTTAACTTTAAAGAGATCTCGTTCTGCAGGAATAGGACGAAAAGAGAAAGTTTTATTTTATAGGCTGTTCAAGAGCAGTGTAGATACAGTAGGTTGACCCAATGCTCTGCTTGCTATTTTCTTAGAACTGTCAATTCAGAGAGCAGCTCTTAAAGTCTACTGTTCCTCAAAAATCAATGAAATAGTTGTAGTATAAATTCTTTACACAGGATCAACAAAAGAGAGAATGTTGGACTATGCCATTGCTATACAACATATTTTTTAATGTATCATATAATAGTATATGTAGCTTGGTAGACCGAAGTCAGAGAGGAAATTATAAATGAACCAAAAGATAGCACCTTTTTGGCACTTTTGATGAAAGTGGCATTTTCTAAGCCACCCTGAGTCCAAAGAATAGGGCGGCATAGAAATCTAATTAATAAATAAAGAAATAAATAATAAATGATCGGATTTAATCTATAAGGCTTGGGGGGGGGATGGGAATCAAGTGAAATTTCTTGGCTGGCAATCAATTCAATTCAATTCAATTTATTAGATTTTTATGCCGCCCCTCTCCGAAGACTCGGGGCAGCTCACAACGATAAAAAACAATATTATAATGGCACAAATCTAATATTAAAAATAACTAAAAACCCTATCATAATTAAAAACAAAACAGCACATACATACCAAACATAAATTATAATGAGCCTGGGGGAAAGATGTCTCAAATCCCCCATGCCTGGTGGTATAGGTGAGTCTTAAGTAGTTTACGGAAGACAAGGAGGGTGGGAGGAGTTCTAATCTCCGAGGGGAGTTGATTCCAGAGGGCCAGGGCCGCCACAGAGAAGACTCTTCCCCTGAGGCCCGCCAGATGACATTGTTTAGTCGACGGGACCCGTAAAAGGCCAACTCTGTGGGACCTTATCGGCCGCTGGGATTTGCGCGGTAGCAGGTGGTTCTGGAGGTACTCTGGTCCAATGCCTTGTAGAGCTTTAAAGGTCATGACCAACACTTTGAATTGTGAATCACCCAGTTCTTTGGATATTGTAAGGAATGAAAACTGGACATTAATACATTTGGGGCATGGTGCTCTTGTCAACTGCATTTACTGCAAAAGCTATAGGTAGCAGTATTTTCTTGCATCTGCAAGCTATGTGAAATCCATAGAGCGTCCAGGAACAAAATGTGGAGTAGAAGTTGATGCCTACAAACCACATAGTCCACAAATAATATACATCAGTGCAAACCCTTCAAGTTAGCAGAAGATATCTAGGCTAAGACTGATAGTTCTCATCATGTGATGGGCATGGACTTCTTCCCTTTAAAAAAAGAAAGAAAGAACCATCCTGCAATTTATAGCTTAGATGAAGTACTTGATAATAAGCAGCATTCTATTTTGTCTCTGTACCTAATGTTGGCTGAGCGTTTGAGAATATTTAGTCTGAAAGGCTTTAGCTAAATAACTAAAAGTCCTCACTCATAAATTTGCAGAGGCACTTCCAATTGACATCAAAGAGCAGAGACAAGTGCAAGATAAACAAAAATGTGTTACCTGCAGGGAAGATTTAGAGGACAAGCAGAGAGAGTTTTTCAAGTTTCAGTGCATCTATTGCAACTCAGAGACTGGGCAGAAGGTATGAACAATTATTTATTTATTTTATTTTATTTATTTATTTTGACCAATACATAATACACATTGAAGAGAAAGATATGTAATAATATAAGTAAAGAAAAGAATAGAAGAAAAGATATAAAAGTATAGGTGAACATATTTGAAAGGAAGAAAAGATAAATGAGATAAGGAGAAACAATTGGACAGTTGGACTGTGCAGTTGTGCTGCAATCATACTAGAGGTTAAAGGATTAAATACAATTAATTCAGGTTGCAGGATCCAGGTTATTCAGGAATTAAACCTTTGTTCTGTCGGGCTCTCTGGTAGAATCCTCCCAAAAATTCACAGATACAAATTTCAGACACACACACGTTTGGAAATTCAAAACAATGTTCTTTATAATGAAAATTCACTTAAACTAAGCCCTCTTTTTGGTAGAGCAAAGAACACTCGTCTCCAACCAAACTGGTAATTTGTTATCAGTTCTGTGATACTTAGCTTGCAGCTGTGAGGCAATTCACAGTCCTTCTTCTTTCACAAAGTGAAACACATTTTGCTCTGGTTTAGTTTCATAGTGGAGAAAAATCAGCACACAAAAAGTCAAAGTCAGTAAAGCAGTCACGAAAAACAAGGATCAGATAATCCTCCACAAAGGCCAAACCCACAGGCTGCTATTTATAGCAGCCTCACTGATTACCACAGCCCCACCCAACCACAGGTGGCCTCATTTTCTTTGATAATAATCTCTCAGTTGTTGCCTATGTATCGCTCTCCGCATGCGTGGCTGTATCATTAACTCTTGTTCTGAATCCAAGGAGGAGCCTAGGATACCAATTGCCAATCAATTACTGTTTCATCAGCACTTCATGTAGAAGAATTTCATCTTGCCCAAAAAGAAATAGATTAGTTTTTGAGTTGCTAACTGTTGTGGTTAGCTCTGGCCCAGCTCCTGCCCCAAAGAATGTGCAGGTGCATGTGGGGGAGACATCCACATGCCGCAGGCCTGTTTTGCTCCCAATGGAATCTGCCGATGAAGCCTCCTCTGACCAAAGAAGCCTGAGTGACAGGGAAGAGGGGAGTTTGGCAGACAGCCCAGGAGGAGATCAATCATCTGTATCATCCTTGGATTCTGAACAAGAATTAATGACTCATCCACGCATGCGTAGAGTGATGCATAGGAGACAACAACTGAAGGATTATTACAAGAGAAAATGAGGCCACCTGTGGTTGGGTGGGGTCCAGTAATTAGGGCTGCTGCTATAAATAGCAGTGTGTAGGTTTGGCCGTTGTGAAAGAGTATCTAATTGCAGATTGTGTGTTGCTGTTTTCTGGACTTTGTTGATTTTTCACGCCTTTGAAACCACAGCAGAGCAACGTGTGTGTGTGTGTGTGTTTCTCACTTCATTGGAGGAAGAAGGGGTGTTAAGTTTCTTCACAGCTGCTAGCTAAGTACTTAATGACTGCTTAAGGGAAATTGTGCAGACTACCCAGTTGTTGTGGGAAGAGTGCTCTTTGCAATACAAAAAGAGTGCTTAGTTTATTTTGAATTTTGTGATAAAGAACATTATTTTGAATTTTCAAACGTGTTTGTGTCTGCAATTTGTACCTTTTCGAGAGGCTCCTACCAGAGAGCCCGGCAGAACACTAACATTCTAAAGGGAGGTTGCCATTTGATGTAGTTGTTAAGATCCGAGACTAGAAACAGGGAGACAGTGAGTTTTAGTCCCATTTTAAGTACAGAACACCGCCACTTTCACTCACTTCAAGGAAGGAGGCAATGATAAACCACTTCAAAAAAAATATCTTCCCAAAAAAACTTCAGGGACTAGTCCAAGCAATTGCCAGGAATCTACCATTGACCCAAGGACAACACCCCAAAATATTAATCAAATAGGCCATTGCTACAATCACTAGCCTACTAACACGACTATTGATACAAATAGCTGAAGTACAGATGAAATGCATTCTTCAAGGGAGTGATGGTTCCAGCCTCTCTCTGTGCATCAGCCAATCAAAGTGCAGGGCTTGTACAGATGAGGGTGAAGTGTCACAGATCAAACTGGACAATGCTGTTGAATTACTATTACCTGAAAACAGGAAAACAAAGGCCCTAGTTTATATTCATGTTCTTCTGAGACGAGTAGAATACGCTACCTGTTTCTCTTCTTCAGAAACAATCAAAGACTCATACTTTTGTAACAAGATAATCTGGTAGGATTAATATGCTCTTTTATTGACTCTGTCCCAGAAAAGTAGAGTAAAAGTGGTAATAGAAAAACATGTAATAGCATAGTCAGTGAAACAATTCCAAGTAGAGAAAAGCCCTAGTTCAAACGCCTAATTTGATCTGAAGCTATGGCTCCCAACAATTTGCTTTTGATCATGCTGGTCAGAACAGCTGCAAATTGTTCCTTGGCAACATTTGATGGATGTTCTCCTATATTTGTTCTCAAAAAATATTAGAAAAAAAATAGTTGAGCTTTTATCTGTTTGGTCTTGGCAGTATTATGTTCCAGCTCCTAGTGACAATGTCCGATAAAATTACACTGTATATTCAATTTTAATTCAACTGTATATTTACTTTATTGTGACGTTAATGAAATAGCCAGGGTGTTTTCATTCTGAACCAATATAAACATATAATAACAACATATATCCAGAAGCCCACACTGGATATTTCAATACAATTCATTCAATACCCACATTATCCTGTATTGATAGCAATATTTAATTATGTCTTTCAATGGAATAATAACTTTAAAGTCAGTATGAATACATCAGAAACAAAAAGCATTCAACTGAACAATTAAAAGCAAGCCATTTTCTCTAAGAGAAAATACAGCATTCATGTGCCAATCAGCATCATATTTTAATCTAAAGATACGTAAAAATACTGATCTTCAGGTTACAAAATTCCTGAGAGGATCTATCTGTTTGTTTAGGGGTTTCAAAACAAAGGAGTTGCTGAGATTGGCAAACAAATTGTTATTAACAACAAAAAGATCAACATAGCAGGAAGAAAAGAGGGGAGAAAACAGACTTTCAGCTGCTCCATAATTAGTACTATTTGAATGGAAAATAATGAAAAATAAGTTTAAAAAATGCAATGTAACAAAGAAAATCTTGGGTTTGAAAACAAAAGTCAAATCACTTGGGTTATTAATAGTAGTTTGAAAAAGTTCTTGAAATAGTAGCTTATTGGAAACAGCAGAATAGATCCCAAATCACACGAAACAGTAGTTTGAATTCAGTAGTTTGCATTGGTTAGATCACACAATGAGGATTGTCTCAACTTTAGCAAATCAAATTTCAAGACTAATCTAGAGAAACTGGGTCAGCTGCAGAGAATGCTAATTAGCAAGATCAAACCACCATATTTTTTTAAAAAAAATGAAGAATTGTGAAAGTTTAGCCTTGAAATGCAAATACTGAAGATGGGGTGGCACTCTTGTGATGACACTCTTTAAATATCTGAAAGAATATTTCACAGATCTTTTTTTATCATTTTAGAATACAGAATAGAGAAGAATGAATTTCAGCTACAGAAAGGTGGAGTCTGAGTGCATATTTAGAATATCTTCTCAAAAGCAAAACAGTCTGAATTGTCCAGAGAGGAAGTGAATTCCATCTTTTAAATTTGTTTATTCTATTTTACTCCTAAAACACTTGTGTTTATCTTTTAGGCCATGGGTTTCACTGGTCATGTTATGTTGCCGTCATGTAATGTTTCACAACATTTTACCCATTTGTGGAGGTGTTCTGCTGGGCTCTCTGATAGGAGCCTGCCGAAAATTCAAGGGTACAAATTTCAGACACACACACGTTTGAAAATTCAAAACGATATTCTTTATCACAAAAGTCAAAATAAACTAAGCACTGTTTTTGTATTACAAAGAGCGCTCTTCCCAAAACAACTGGGTAGTCTGTACAATGTCCCTTAAGCAGTCATTAAGTACATAGCCAGCAGCTGTGAAGAAACTTCACACCCCTTCTTCTTCCAACGAAGTGAGACACACAGGCACACACACGTTGCTCTGCTTTGGTTTCAAAGGTGTGAAAAAGCAACAAAGTCCTGACGAACTGTGAATAGATATTCTTCCACAATGGCCAAACCCACATGCTGCTATTTATAGCAGCATCCCTAATTACTTGAGCCCCACCCAAACACAAGTGGCCTCCCTTATTTCCTGTAATATGTTCTTACTTTGTCTCTTCTACGCATAATTCTGTGCTAGCGTGGGTCCAAAATGTCATCATCTGAAGCAATAGAAGATAAGGAAGATTGACTGCCTTGGCTATGTGCCAAGCTCTCCTCTGCTGAGTCACTCCCACCTTCTTCTTCATCCGAGGAAACTAAACTCTGAACTGATTCTGTCGGCAATAACACAGGCCTGTGACATGTTGAAGTTTCCCCTGCATCCACCTCCCCATTCCCTGGGGCAGGAGCTGGGCCAGAGCCAACCACAACAGGAGGTAGGGTGGGCATGGGCTGTGCATGACACATCTGCCCATGGGCCATCAGTTTGACACCCCTGTAATCTAGGCCAACACATGAAAAAAGGAATAATCACTATCTTGACTTTTTATTTAAACCATCCCTTCTGTGAATGCTCAGGCTGTTTTCATTGATTTTATCAAAACCCTGGGGATAGCCGCAAGGAGGGGAGGAAGAAGAATAGAGAAGCAATTTAAATTAATACCTATAACCACTATTTCTAGGAGAGATTGGAATTCTTCTTGCTTATGTTTTAGTTTTATTTTTATTTTTTAGTGAGAATCAATTTTATAGTGTCAACTAGCATTCCTATGTTCCTGCATGTCACATTAATTTCTGGGTAAGTGATCTGCTTTTCCTGTCTCATCCAAGATTAATCATTCACTGCCAAGTGAAACAATAATTGCCCAAAAAGGTGACAATGGAACCTTTAACCCATAGGAGAATAAACTTAAACATTTTTAATTAAGACCAGTCCTACATCGTTTTAGAGAATCCGAAAGAAAAGACATTAAACCACTACTGAAGATTCTGAATAGGTATTTGGAAGTGAGATAATGAGCTCTCAGAATCAGAGTAGGCCCTTTTATAAATAACTGTACTCCTTTTTTGAAGAATATTTTGCAGGCAGCTGTGTTTTTACTGAATTATAATACTTTTCCTTTAGACTAGAAGATTGATTGAAACTCTGCTCACATAAATCCAGTTCAAAAAGAAAAGAAAAACATTTTGTGTATGGTATGTGTATATACTGTCTACTATGATTGTTAACATCCATGTACCAGATGACTTGATTGGGATGTAGTTATAAAATTAATCGATTAAGTGCAATTTTTATAAATGTATGCATAGAAAATTGGCCTTTTATTTTACCAACATACTTAAACCTATGGAATAGGGAGGAAAATACTAATTATCTCCTATTTAAAATTCTTTCACTCACTTTACGTACTTATGGTATGTGCTCTACAATTCCAGATCAAGGGAAAGGAAACAAATATTTAATATTTAGTTAATGAGTTTACATTTTTGCTCATCTGACTTTCTTTTAAGATTGTCTGGCTATCCATGGCAAATTCAAGGATGAGCATGTTTAGAGAAATTATTATTTTTTAATTTATTTGTCAAACAATTATAGGGTGATAATTTGTACAAATTAAACGTTAGATAAGTAATGATAAAAAGTAACAAAAGAAGACAATAAGACAGGGACGGTAGGCACAATGGTGCACTTATGCACGCCCCTTACAGATCTCTTAGAAAGGGGGAGAGGTCAATTGTAGATAGTCTAAGGTTAACGGTTTTGGGGTTAGGAGTAGAAACCACAGAATCAGGTAGTGCATTCCAGGCGTATTTATATCTAAGTATCTATGCTACATTTGTCAGCCAAATGTTGAAGCCAAATTTCATGGATGACAGTATTGAAATCCAATTTGTTTTACTACCAGTTCTGTGGCAATGGCTTGGTGGGCATGGTGTGACTTGGTGAGTGTGGTTTGGTGGGTATGGCAGGGGAAGGATACTGCAAAATTCCTATTCCCTCCCCACTCCAGGGGCAAGGTTAATGCAAAATCTCCATTCCCACCCCACTCTGGGACCAGCCAGAGGTGGTATTTTCTGGTTCTCTAAACTACTCAAAATTTCTGCTATTGGGTCTCCAGAACTTGTTAGAACCTGCTGGATGGTGTGCATATAGATGAAAAGTTTTGTCATTGAGACAGTCCAAGTCCATCAACTTTCTTTTTTTAAAAAAATATTTACATATAAACATTTAAACAATGATGACTGACAATACATTGGCATCTAAACAATATACAATACACACACAAAAATTAAAAGACAAGCATATGGGATATCTCCCCTCTCCTCCTGCGGCTGGCTCAATTGACAGCTTCCTTTTTGTTCTTAGCAGTATTATAACCAGCGGTTTAATCAATAACATGCAGTTCGTGATTTATATTATATAATATTGCATTTAAATTCTTATTTTATACTTAATAATAGAATATACCTAATGCATATTCTATTAAATAAACAGAGAAAAGAGTTGTATTAATTCTTTTGGTTTATAACATTTCTTTGTCATGCAGCACTACTAGTAGTTGTTATTTTGTTATTGTTGTTATTATTATTATTATTATTATTATTATTATTATTATTATTATTAATTAGATTTGTATGCTGCCCCTTTCCGTGGACTCGGGGCGGCTCACAACACAATAAAACAATTCATAACAAATCTAATAATACAGTATACAATTTAAAATTTAAAATAGTTAAAAAAAACCATTTTTAAGCAGACATACTTTTGTTCAACCATGTGTAGAAGTCTTTCCAAATCTGATAGTATTTTGAGTTATCCTGTTCTTTAAGTTCCATTGTTAGCAACTCCATCAACTTTTTAATATAGTCTCAAGCTGCCTTCTTTGAAAGTGAATGTACTTTTTTTAAGTAGCCAATTCAGAGATTTACTATAGTTTCTTCACAGCCAATTGCCGAAGCAATAAATGTAAGTCTCTACTTTAGAAAGTTATTTGGGGTAGCATTTAGTTATTAAGTCTGTTTAAAAAAAACTGGAAGAACTTGAAAAAGCATCTAACAAACCAATGCATTTCTGCTGCTAGGAAAACATTACAGAACAAATTCAAACTTAATATTAATCGCTCCAAGCTTGACTGTAAAACTATGACTTTAGCAATCGAGTTGTCTGAACCGTGGAACTCATTGCTGGACTCAGTAGTGTCAACCCCTAACCCCCAACATTTCTCCCTTAGACTATCCACGATTGACCTCTCCAGGTTCCTAAGAGGTCAATAAGGGGTGTGCATAAGTGCACCAGTGTGCCTTCCGTCCCCTGTCCAATTGTCTCTTCTTATCTCATATCTCATATATCTTTTCTCCCTTTCATATATCTTCTGCTCTATTTTTATATCTTTTCTTTACATATAATACTTCATGTCTATTCTCTTCATTTTTTAAAAAAATTTTTTAATAAACTTTATAAAATTTTTGGTAAAAGGACAAAACAAACAAACATACATTCAACACAAATTTGGGGTTGCAATAGCCCTGCTTATTCAGAAGTTAAATTTCCATACAGAAAAGAATACCTTGTTAATATTTTAAATCAACTTAAAGCTTTAAATGAAAAGAAGAAATTCTATTTGCTCTTATATAATAAAACTTTCATTTATAATCTAGACACAACACATAGTATAATTCATACATTCTTATTTTTTCTTATTTAACCATATATACACTTTATTCCATACTATATAGAATTCTGATTCTTCTTGGTCTTTTAACCGTCTTGTCATCATATCCATTTCAGCACAGTATAGTATTTTTTTAATAACCTCTTCTTCTTTGAGGATATTTTCCCCTTTCCAATTCTGCGCATATACAATCCTGGCCGCTGTCAAAATATGTATAACTAAATGTAAAATTTCTTTCTTATATTTCTGGTTAGTGATACCCAATAAGTAAAATTCTGGGTTTTTTTTCTAACTTCAGCATTACTATTTCTTTTAAGATTCTTTCTATCATTTTCCAATAAAGCTTAACTTTGCTACATGTCCACCATTGATGATAATAGGTACCTATTTCTTTCTTACATTTCCAACATAATGGGGACACATTGGGGAACATTTTTGCTATTCTACTCGGTGGGAGATGCCGTCTATTCTCTTCAATATGTATTGTGTATTGGACAAAATAAATAAATAAAAAATAAAAATAAATAAATGACCACATAGTCACTAGGAGTTGAATTCAAATTAAGGGAAGACATACTGTGTTCATTCATTCAGTCAGTCACTCATTTGTTTGATTTAAATGGCTGCCCAATCACTCTCAGTGATTTTGGGTGGCCTACAAACAATAACAAACCCAATGTAAAAAGAATAAAATCAATAACCTTCCATTGCCCCTGGTGACCATCAAACAAGCCACTTGATGGGTCCATCATTTATATACATATCTCATCTCCTTAGAGACCCACCAGTCATTCTATCACTTATTTTTCATGCTTAAGCATTTATCTAACATCTTCATTTCAGAGTGGAAGATCAAACATTTTCATTTGCCCCTTGTGAAAATTTTTTGAGGGTGAACCATTGCTTTCACAACCTTTGCAATCCTATTATTGCAGGATCCAACACTTGCCATTTCTCTTTCACAGTTGCACATCGTAGAATAATAAATGCATTAATTACTAAATAATAAATGGATTAATTACTAAATAATAAATGCATTAATTACTAAATAATAAATGCATTAATTACTAAATAGCAATTCTGCAACAAGTAGCATTGTAGTGAGTAAGCTGAAAATGAGGTCAGAGAGAAGATCAGAAGTGTCAGATAGGATAATAGACTGTGGACAAATTCTGCCTGACAGATTCTGACAATGTTGACACAATGATTTGAACAGTTAATAAATCTCTCTCTATATCCTTCCATTAACAAATAAAAGTCAAACAGTGAGAGATGAAATGAAGGAGTTTCAGTGAAACTGCTGAGTCTGAGAACATATCTGGTCTGGTACTTATAGTATTAACAGTGTTTTTAGTGATGGAGGCTGTGGCAAACATCTAAAGAAGCATGGATAAATAAGCTCCATTCTTTACAATGGTATCTTAGATGAGAGTGACCAGCAGCAAAGTGGATGGACTCAATTGCAGAGGCTTGAAAGACCAGGTTATGGATAGATTGCTATGTGGAAAATCCATCTTTATCGTCGCTAGGAGACCAAAATGACTTGATGGCACATAATCAAGGTATCAATCTTCTCTTGCAGTCAACACCAAAGTTAAACATTAAAACATTAAAATAAAATAGAACAAAACAGAACAAGATATAATATTATATTACAGTCAGTGGTGAAATCATCAAGCGGCAGCCCAAGTCTGCTTAATTTTACAGGCTACATTGTAGAATTTAGCTACATGCAAAGAAATGGATCCAATAACAACAGCTGTATATAAAAGAGATCAGAATTTATTGAATATTTTACCAAGTTTGTGTTATAAAATACATCTGTGAATCCTTATAGAGGGAAGAATATAACAGAATATAAGCTGTGGTTTCAATGCTCCCTTGTCTACTAATCTATAGGGGAATAAATTGCAATAGTAATGGGAGCATTAAGCTGTTGAAAGGACTACACTACCATTCTCATTCATGTTTTCTCCTCTTCTCTCCTCTCCTCCTCTCCCTCTTCCCCTCCTTTCCCCTAGTCTTATTTTCTCTACCGTTTATATTTGAGTGTTGTTTATTTAATGGCTGATTCTAGACAAATATGCATTTTAGGGACACTCACATCTATATCATAGGAAAGAGCAAGTTTCATGGAACAATTTGGAAAAATAAAACTCCTAGCTGTAAGAAAAATATTTTTTTATTTATAGATAATAAATATTTAGAGTTAGAAATAATATTGGTTCTGAGCCACCCAGAGTTTGGTATAAGATGGATAGTGATATAAATGTTGGAAATAGCTGTTTTATTTTCTCAAAACCTATCAATTAGATCTATAGATGAATGAATGAATGAATGAATGAATGAATGAATGAATGAATGAATTATTTATTATTTATTTATTTATTTATTTATTTATTTATTTATTTATTTATTTATTTATTTATTTGATTTGATTTGATTTGATTTGATTTGATTTGATTTGATTTGTATGCCGCCCCTCTTCATAGACTCGGAGCATAACTAGTGTGTTTAAAACATAGAAATGCACTCCAGCTAAGCTATTAATTATTTTTATTTCACCTTACATAAATTAGGTAGCAACAAAATGCTGAAAATTAATCTCTTCCTAGCTTTACGGTTAACAAAAAAATATATTTTCTGGTTTGGACCTTAATATAAACTCTTAGGGTACAATAGTACATGTTTCAGTGTTTATTTTTTATCTCAAAAAAAGAGCAAGAATTAAATTTGATATGTCAGGTCTCTCCAAATACAGTCAATATCATATGTTTTCAGGGATGCTTGACTTTGTTGATTTTTCACGCCTTTAAAATGAAAGCAGAGCAACGTGTGTGTGTGTGTGTGTGTCTCACTTCCTTGGAAGAAGAAGGGGTGTGAAGTTTCTTCACAGCTGCTAGCTAAGTACTTAATGACTGCTTAAGGGAAATTGTACAGACTACCCGGTTGTTTTGGGAAGAGTGCTCTTTGCAATTCAAAAAGAGTGCTTTGTTTATTTTGAATTTTGTGATAAAGGACATTGTTTTGAATTTTCAAATGTGTGTGTGTCTGAAATTCGTATCCTTGACTTTTTGGGAGGCTCCTATCAGAGAGCCCGGCAGAACAATTATTATTATTATTATTATTATTATTATTATTATTATTATTATTATTATCATTATTAAATTTATATGCCACCCCTCTCCGAAGAGTCCGAAGTAATAGCCCTATATGGAATCTAGAAGCTTATCATAAGGGTTGGTTTTTTTCAGGTCTAACAAAAAAGAGCTATGAAAAAGTTCGTGCAAGAAGTGGGGAATGATAAATATCAAAATATTGTTTCTGTATAGTAGAAAACCTGGAAATGCAGAATATAAATCATATGGCATGGTTAAAAACAGTATTTGAAGTTTAGACTAGTTTCAGTATGTATCCCATTTCAATTCTCTATAGGATTTGTATGGAAGCTAAAAATGCTCCTGTGTGATAATTAGAATTATGCTGATTAGCTCACAGTAAGTGATATCATTTGCTTCTAATATGCAGAAGATATAATATTTATGTTGGCTAGAGAAAGAAAGGAAAAGGAAGGAAGGGGGGAAAGAAGGAAGGAAGGAAGGAGGGAAAGAAGGAAGGAAAGAAGGAAGGAAGAAAAAGGAAGGATAAGAGAGAGAGAAAAAAAGAAGGAAGGAAGAAAGAAAGAAAGAAAGAAAGAAAGAAAGAAAGAAAGAACAAGCAAGCAAGCCTGGTTCTCAATGTCACAATCAATTTAGTTTTTGTTTGTAAGAAATATCCATATATGGGATATTAGGAATGTGCAAAACAACTTTATCTTTGTCCTAACCAAAATATACAGGTTTGCTCTGGACTTAGGTGGAAATCTAGGAATATACCTGAAAAACATATGTTCTGAACAAGGGTGACCAAGACAATTAGAAGAATCATAGTTGAAGATGAGAGAAATCTCAGTTGCTAGGTGATAGGGAAAGGTGAGTTGGACATGATGCTGAACTTGTAGTCAAGGAATTCAATTTGAATTCACAGCTAACCATCCCACCCTTCCCTCTGATATTATATACACTTTTCCCCAGCATTCCTTTACTTTGAAGCATTACATATACCACTGTGCCATTTATAAGCCACATCTGGGCCAGTAGGATATGACACATTTGTTGTAAGAATAGTTATGATCCATGATATGGAAGGTTAATGGGAGATAGGAAAAGGTGGTGGAAAGGCAGTTGGATGGAATGACCTAGAAAATTTAAAGGGATGGGGAGAAAGAGAGGTCATCAGCTAAATCTCAGAAATTTCCCAAGAAGTCCAGGATTTTGATTAGCCAAACTTCTGATCCATAAAGTTTGTCTGAGGTTTGAAATAGAAACAATTTCTGTTACATGCAGCCATTTTTGTTTGTTTGTTTGTTTTTTGTTTGTTTACTCACTCACTCACTCACTCACTTTTTTACTTACTTACTTACTTACTTACTTACTTACTTACTTACTTACTTACTTACTTACTTACTTACTTACTTACTTACTTACTTACTTACTTACTTATAGTGATGGGCGAACCGAACCCGCACAATTCGGGTCCATACCAAATTTTGCGGTGTTCGGTATGCTGAACATGAACCCGAAATTTTTTTAAACTTTGGGCAATGTTTGGGGTTGCGTTCGGCGTTCGGAGCTTTGACGTCACCGGCAGGTTGCTAAGGACGCCAAGGTGATCACTTCCTGGATTCCAAGGTTCTGCCCCCGGAATCTCTTCGTGGGAGGGGTTGGGTTCGCCCATCACTTCCTACTTACTTACTTACTTACTTACTTACTTACTTACTTACTTACTTACTTACTTACTTACTTACATATATACATTTGTATGCCACCCAACTTTCTAGAGACGCAGGGTGGCTCTCAACAAAAACGAACATGAATCAGTATAAAAACTTTTCAATTTAATATAATTGCAGTCATCCATACTTATAAGTATTATGAGTTTGGAGAGCATATTCCTTGTGGAATATATAGATATGAACGTTGTCATAATTATTATAAATTAAGATTAAAATCCTGGCACTAGAACTTCTGGCATGTATTGGAAAACTATAGAACTTGATAGTCACCTTAGCTACAAATCTCCTTAGCTCCAGTTACTGTCGAACTTTGTTGGACTATTGGTTAGAATATTCAATATTACTCAGGATTTTGGTTATTTTTAGTTGTTTGTGATCAGATCACAATGGCAAAGCTGCCTTCTTGTTTTATTCTGTAGTCAGTCAGGATTTCTATGAATCCTGAATAAAGTATGAATAAGCCATCTGTGCGTGTTTAACTTATGATTCTGAGTGTCACCCATGTAACTAAATCAGGATAAAAAACTTTTTTTTTCACGATCTACATTGCTACAGGATGCCATCTTGAAAATATTTTAATAAAAAATTCTGTTAGAGGTTTGCACATATAATGCCATTAGAAAATGTTGCTATTTGGATTAGATAGGAGATGACTTTGATATTTCTAATGATATACTATACATGCATCTTTCCCCATTAAGTAGGAAGAATTCCAGTAGCATTTTATTTTTAGGTAACTTGGCACCAATCTTTGATTTCTTCCTTGTTTTGAAACTTCAAAGGGCCTGAAATATACACTTGAGGAAAAGTCCTTTTTAGCAAATCTCTTGGTCTGTTCCAGGCAAGTTTTATTTAAGAATTTTCCAGACAGGGGTGTAGTTGAAATATTAAAGAGAACAGAACTCCTGCTGATGTATTGAAATCCACAGTGAGTGGTGATGTTCTGGTTTCTTCCTGCTGCAGGTTTGCCCTCCCCTCACCAAAGAGGGAACTTTTGTTGTCAAGCTGTGTGTATTGCTGTGTAACTGACAGCCTTGCTGTGGGATTTGTTGCACAGTGTAATCTATGGGATGATAGAAGATGTCCTCCACTTTGCTCCTCTTTCTAAATCTTGACATGGAGACTGAAGGGAAAAAAAGTATAGTGGCAGAAGCAGTTTTATCAGAATGCAAAGTGACTGGTTGCACTCATTTATACACAGGAGAGAATTTCTTCATTTGTTATCTTCCTCTGAATTGATGTGGGAGCCAGAATGAGACTCTGAGCACTGATTGGCTGAGATGTCTCTATGCTTATCATTGGTTAGGAAGAAATTTGGATTACCTGTTCATTCTCTGCATGCACTCTAGATGTGTAAAGTAAACAGTCCACCCCGAAAGTATCCAGTTAAATTTCAATAGCCATAACAACATGAAAAGGTTAGATTCACATTAAAGAAGACTTTTGCATTGCATTCAAAGTCATCTACCGTTCTGTCGGGCTCTCTGGTAGACTCCTCCCAAAAATTCATAGGTGCAAATTTCAGACACACACACGTTTGAAAATTCAAAACAATGCTCTTTATAATCAAAATTCACTTAAACTATGCCCTCTTTGGTAGAGCAAAGAGCTCTGGTCTCCAAACAAACTGGTAATTTGTACATGTCTCTTATCAGTTCTGTGATACTTAGCTTGCAGCTGTGAGGCAATTCACAGTCCTTCTTGTTTCACAAAGTGAAACACACTTTGCTCTGGTTTAGTTTCAAAGCGGGGAAAAATCAGCACACAAAAGGTCAAAGTCAGTAAAGCAGTCACGAAACACAACGATCAGACAATCCTCCCCAATGGCCAAACCTACAGGCTGCTCTTTATAGCAGCCTCACTAATCACCACAGCCCCCCCCCAACCACAGGTGGCCTCATTTTCTTTGATAATAATCTCTCAGTTGTTGTTGCCTATGCATCGCTCTCCACATGCGTGGCTGTATCATTGCCTCTTGTTCTGAATCCAAGGAGGAGCTAGATAATTGATCTCCTTCTGAGATGTCTGCCACACTCTCCTCCTCCCTGTCACTCATGTCTTCTTGGTCAGAGGAGCCTTCATCAGCAGATTCCACCAGGGGGCAAAACAGGCCTGCAGCATGTGGATGTCTCCCCCACATCCACAGCCCTTGGGGCAGGAGCTGGGCCAGAACTAACCACAACAGCTTCTGGTTAAGGTGCCAGACTAGAAAGTGGGAGACCATAAATTCTAGCACTGCCTTAAGCTATGAAAGCCACCTGCTTTGGACCAGTCACTCACTCTCTCTGAGCTGAACTCACCTCACAGGCTTGTTGTTGTGAGGAAATAGGGGAAGGAATGTGTTGGATATGTTCACCACCATGAGTTATTTGCAGTGAAGGGCTGGAAAAAAAATTGCTATCACACTGTGAGCATGGTTATTGTATGGGTGTGGCTTGATGGTCATGTGACCGAGTAGGAATGGCTTGTCAGTCATATGACCAGGTGCGTGTGGTTTGACAATCATGTGACCGGGATGGCTTAAAGGTCATGTGACTGTGTGGGAGTGACATACAGACCAAGATAAGTTTTCAAATAGGTGCTTGAACTCTTTTTCAGTTGATTAAGTCATATTATCTGCATAGTCACAAAAAGGACAAATGATAGACAGCATTAATTGTTGAGGAGCACAGTAACATTTTAAGGTTTTGTACTGAACCCATAAGATTCAGCATGATAACAGATTAGGAAAGTAGCTTAATTGCTATAAAAGTTCAATTCTAGATAATGATTAAAAGGATTAAAGCATTTATGGGTAAAAACATGCAATTTAATTATTTCCTATTTTAAAAGTAATTAAGGATCATAAGGTACTAGAGAAGGAAGGACAATAAAAAAGTATTAAGTATTCAATAAATAGTGCATAAATTTACTACCCCCAATGTGCCCACCCCAATGGGGGCAGCAGCCCATCACTGGTTATTTGTAAAAATAATAAAGGTTGGATATCAATCAATCAATCAATCAATCGGTTTATTATTCACAGTTGACAGAGTAGTTATAGAATTTGCCTCAATAAGAATGAATACCTCACAACAACAAATCACATTTCAATCTGATTCAAGAATACAGCCTGGGAGAAACTCCGCTTAGCAGTAGTGACTGCGAAAGAGATCTTGGAGTCTTGGTGGATAATCAACTAAACATGAGCCAGCAATGTGCAGCAGCGGCCAAAAAAGCCAACACCATCCTAAGCTGCATCAACAGAGGGATACACTCCAAGACCAGGGAAGTATTAGTACCACTCTACCATGCCCTGGTCAAACCACATCTGGAGTACTGCATCCAGTTCTGGTCACCACACCTCAAAAGAGACATTGAAACTCTGGAGAGGGTGCAGAAAAGAGCAACCAAAATGATTAGGGGACTTGAAACCAAGACTTACGAAGAGAGACTGCGGGAACTGGGCATGGATAGCCTAGAGAAAAGGAGGGCCAGAGCAGACATGATAGCTGTATACAGGTATGTGAGGGGTTGCCACAGAGAGGAGGGGGTCACTCTATTCTCCAGAGCACCAGAGGGCCGTACGAGGAACAACGGCTGGAAGCTGACCAAGGAGAGATTTAACCTAGAAGTAAGGAAGAACTTCCTGATGGTCAGAGTGATCAACCATTGGAACAACCTGCCTGCGGAGGTTGTGAACTCCCCAACTCTGGACACTTTCAAGAGGAGATTGGACTGCCACTTGGCTGGGGTGCTTTAGGATTCCTGCTCAGGCAGGGGGTTGGACTTGATGACCTGCATGGTCCCTTTCAACTCTAACAATAAATAAATAAAAGTCTTGGTGCATATGCAACCCATTGGCAGCATTTACAACTGGCCGTTAGACATGACAATTGAGGACCACACATTATTGGTGAGGAGAACTGAAGTAGCTGTTTCAATTTGTACCCAGAAGTGAAGTGGAGTCTTGTTTCCAAAATCAGCTTTGAAGAAGAGCTTCACTTGTCAAAGCAAAGAGCTCTTCAAAGATCTGCACAGCTAAATAACAGCAGCTTATTAAAGCTTCTATTCTTTAAACAGGGCAATCAGAAAGTAGGGATAATGGCTATCCAAAAGTATCATTAGTGGGTAAAAGTAAAATTGGGATATTAAGTTAACTGGACTGGCAACACACATCAAAATGTGAATCAAAATGTTTTCTTTTGTGAATCAAAATGTTTTCTTTTCACTAGCCAATATGATTTCAGTAATGGCTTCAGTGTAAAGTATGACAACGAAGGAATAATAATAGATCTAGCATTCTATTATTTTCATGGATTCACTCTTAGAAATATTATTTATTTATACTTCTTAGAATTTTTTTTAAAAGGTTCTTTAAGGAATGTAATAAATACAGAGAGAAATCAAACCTAGCAATTATTATATTCTAGGTGAGCTATAGGGAAAGATTGTTGGGTTGTAAATATTGATTAATTTGGGATTTCAAAATAAAAGTAAGAATGAAGTGACTGTTTCTTGCAGGGGAAAGTTTGACCTACCCAAAATTTGTGTACTATACCTCCCAGAAACCTCAGTATTTATGACCCATAGAAGGGAATATGAAAGAGGTAATTCAGCAATATGAAGTGGGCCTTTAAATATCCTTGTAATATGGGAATATGATGGCTGAAGAGGATCTATCTATCCGTCTGTCTGTCTGATAACAGATTCTATCTATCTGTCTATCTATCTATCTATCTATCTATCTATCTATCTATCTATCTATCTATCTATCTATCTATCTACCTACCTACCTACCTACCTACCTACCTACCTTTATCTCTCTCTCTCTCTCTACCTTCCCCCCTCTACACACACATTTTTTCTGATAAAGAAGATGCTTTCTTCTATTATTATTTGCATATTTAATAAGGGTGATCTTTTTGGAAAAAAAATCTAAATTAGAGTGGAGAGAGAGAGAGGGAGGAGAGAGAGAGAGAGAGACTAGAGCTAAACTCCTGTGCTCAACAGTTTCCTGATTTATTCATTTCCCCCCCTCCTTATTAAATTGAGTGGAAATGAGTTCAAAAATTTCAAAACTTGTGTTCAGAGATTTCAATACTGCATTGACTTATCATGATTGCTATTTTGAGGAAAAACAACACTACTGTACTCTTTTTGCTACACAAACAGGGTCAGAGTTATTGTAAGTAATAGAGACTCTACAGTGTTATATAACAGGAAGCAGTTATAGTTAAAAGAAGGAACTTATTTTCTTGAAAATGAATCTCTAGTCATCTATATTGTAGAAATGAAAGATGCTGTTAATATTTGCTATCTTATCTTTTCTACAAGAAAAAACAATCACAAGGAAAATAATGGCCCAGTACTAAGGGAAAACATTTTTTTTTAATTTTGTCCCATACACAATTAGAGTTTTAGTGGGTATCTATATATTTATATATATATATATATATATATATATATATATATATATATATATATATATATATACACACACACACACACACACACACACACACACACACATAGTAAAATATATGATGAAGGGTATAGAGGAGATACTCATAGTAAAATATATCTAAGAAAGAATAGAAAAGAAGATATAATAATAGAACATATCAATGAAAGAGTAGAAGAAGAGATATAGGAATAGAAGAAAGGTATAGGAGATATAGGAGAGCAATAGGACAGGGGACGGAAAGCACTCTAGTGCACTTGTACTCGCCCCTTACTGACCTCTTAGGAATCTGGATAGGTCAACCGTAGATAATCTAAGGGTAAAGTGTTAGGGGTTTGGGGATGACACTATGGAGTCTAGTAATGAGTTCCACGCTTCGACAACTCGGTTACTGAAGTCATATTTTTTACAGTCAAGTTTGGAGCGGTTAATATTAAGTTTAAATCTGTTGTGTGCTCTTGTGTTGTTGTGGTTGAAGCTGAAGTAGTCGCCGACTACTTCATTGAGTGGGAATTCTGGAAGGTGATTTCAAGTGAAATCTACTTTGAGAAGCACACATTCAACATACCATAACATTGGCTCTGATATTGTAGCTAGTCAAGGTTGGAAGTCATTTTGAACTGTCAAAGCTGAAATTTCTATGTAAATTCCCACAGCATCTACTTGAAATTGTGCCTGCAGAAATCAACTGAAATATTGTATATATCATTAAGCAATAGGGGATTGGAATGAAATGTGTTTCTGTTAAATGCCATTTGAATTCAAACTGGCGTGCTAGATTCTAAAAAAATTAAAAAGCTGGAAGTGAAGTGGGTGTACATATTGATGCTGCCTGTGGGTTAGTGGGATGATTTAATAGCAAGTTTTCCTAATTATGAAAATACATTCACAGCCTTACATGAAATTGATTAGGACAAATCATTGTCTAAGATCAAACTAAGAGTCTCATTTGTCATGCAGTTTTGAATGATTTCCCCCTCTACTATGAATTGTATTGCCAACAAAACTAAGCAGATGCAGCATGAGTTTAATCAGGCTTGCATTATAATAACTGAACTGTAGAATACTTTCAGAAGTGGATAGAATAGTTTATGGGCCAAGTGTGATTAGACACACAAGGCATTTGTCTCCAATGCAAAAGCTCTTAGCCTACATGCCAAACAACAAAGCAACAATGACAATGATAATCATAATAATAACAACAATAAGAAAAGGTATTGTAAAAGATGAGAAGGGTACTAGTAATACAACCATGTTAAATGGGTAATTATACTCAGATATAAGGCAGGTAGAGTGCTGTAAGAGCCAGGGTGGCACAGCAGGTAGAGTGCTGTACTGCAGGCCACTGAAGCTGACTGTAGATCTAAAGGTCAGCGGTTCAAATCTCATCACCGGCTCAAGGTTGACTCAGCATTCCATCCTTCCGAGGTGGGTAAAATTAGGACCCAGATTGTGGGGGCAATAGCCTAGCTCTGTTAAAAAAGTGTATTGCTAACATGTTGTAAGCTGCCCTGAGTCTAAGGAGAAGGGTGGCATAAACATTGAATAAATAAATAAATAAATTAATTAATTAATTAATTAATTAATTAATATGTGAATTAGTGTTCAGTAGAGTGATGGCATGACAAGAGACTGTCTTTGTGTCTAGTTGTTTTGGCATGCAATCTCCTACAGCACCTACAGAGTTGAAGAAGCTTATGTCCAGGATATAAAGTAGAAAAACTAAACAGATGCAGCAGGAGGTTAATCATGCTTGCACTGTAATAATTGAACTGTAAAAAATGAGAGTCAAATATCACACATTCCATATTCAGAAGGTACAGCCATTCTAACTCTTCCTTCTTAAAAAAATTGTGAAATTTAGGAGAGATTTGGAATAAAGATCTCATCTGCCCCAACACTGGAAGTTTTTAAACAGATGTTGAATCATCTGTTTGAAGTAGTGTAGGGTTTCCTGCTTAAGCAGGGGGTTGCACTAAGGTCCAAGGTTCCTCCAAGGTCTCTTCCAATTCTGTTGTTGCTGTTGTTATTATTATTATTATTGTTGTTGTTGTTGTTATTATTATTATTATTATTATTATTATTATTATTATTATTATTACCTCAGACAACCTTTCTTTGGCATAGGTCCTGGAATTTCTGCAGGTATTTCTGCATGCCTCCCTCGATGAGGTCTTTAGGGCTGCAACTTTATTTATTTATTTATTTGTTTGTTTGTTTGTTTACTTACTTACTTACTTACTTACTTACTTACTTACTTACTTACTTACTTACTTACTAGAGTTGAAAGGGACCTTGCAGGTCATCAAGTCTAACCCCCTACAGCACCTCAGCCAAATGATAGTCCAATCTCCTCTTGTTTGTCGCAACTTGGTCATCACCAACGCCATTCATCAAGCATTACAGAGCAACGTGTACACATCGAATGAGACTGCGTTCAGGCATCGGATCCTCCAGAGGGTCAGTCCGAGGAACTTCAGGTGACCAAGATTCACCTTCCCTAGGACAAACAGCTTTGGCATGCCCCATAGCTGATTAGCTATGCGGATTCTGATTGGGCAGGTGATAAAGAAACACAAAAAAGTACCTCTGGTTATATAATGTTTTTGAATGGTTGTCCAATTTATTGGAAAGTTAGAAAGCAAAACTTTATTTCTTGTTCTTCCACTGAGTCAGAATATGCTTGTGTTTCTGACTGTTGTAATGCTTTAACCTGTGTTTCTGTTCTCGTTGATAGTATTTGGGGTGATCCCATGAAAACAATTGTTATTATGGAGGACAATGTTTCAGTTACGTTCATATCTGAAACTGAATATGTTGGAGCTCGTTCACGGCACATCGACATAAGATATAAGAATGCAAGAGAATACGTAAAACAAGGATTCGTGAAACTACATTATGTGCCCACAACTGAACAGATTGCTGACGTGCTGAATAAACCACTGCCAGCTGACCAACACGAATACCTCTCCAAGAAAATGTGCCTTATGTGAACCAATGTCCCTGATGACCGCCAAAGAAGGGGTGTCACGCTGAATATTGCCAGCCTCAGAGACATTCCCATCTGATACGCCCCTTCTCATAGGGTGGAGCCCACATCCAATCCCGGCTGAGGTCCTTTTGGTCACTGCATTAGGAAACGAGTTTGGTTACAGTGTTTTTATCCTGGTTTTATTGCCGCACGGTTGAACTGTTCTAGTTATATCTTGACTGGAGTGGAAGGTCACACACGTTGGGTCTGTTTCCTGGTCCTCACTGAAGAGTGGGTACAGAGGCCAAGCAGAGATAAAAATCATAACAGACTCAGTCCTCATTGGCTGGCAGTGGATGGTTTCATCCTGTACTTGGATTTTGGCTCCATCCTATGAGAAAGGAAAGTATCAGGTAGAAACCAATGCCCCTTTCCTCTTCAGCTCTCACAGCTGAATATATGAAAGCTGGAAAAAGTGCAAAGTAAAACTGCTTCCACACCCACTTTTTTTTTTTTGAAAAAGATTTTATTGGATATATACATTAAAAATATACAAGAAACGACATGGTGACAGTATATGTACATAAGAAAGGGAAGAAAAAAAGAGAAAAGAAAAAGGAAAAAAATAAGGAAAAAAAGAGAGATAAAGCATCCTGCTTTATACATAACATATTTGGTATCATTATTTAAGATTGGCACTACCTAAAGAGTAGTGTAATTTACATGCAGCTTACGTCTAGTTTACAAAAGGAAAATCTTCCTTTTAATGATTGTTATATATTTAATACATAAATACAGTCTTGTAATTTCCTTGTTATTATATCAATCATATATCCTTCTTTTTTCAATGGTATAATAGTGCTAAAATTTGTTAATATTTGTTGATATTAATTAAATTTTTTGTCTCTAAATTTGGATTTAGGGTTCCTAATTTCTTCTCATTTTAATTTGTTTTTTACAATCCAGATATACCATCTGTCCCAACTTTTGTGGAAGTCCTCCATGTCCTTATCCTGTAGTTCGTAAGTTAATTTAGTCATTTCCACCACCTCGTAGATTTTAGCTATCACATTATATATCGTTGGCGTGAGTTCCTCTTTCCAGCATTGAGCATATGTAATTCTTGCCGCTGTAGTAATATGTAGTATTACATGTTTGTCATTCTTTGAAAAATTTTGTCTAAATATTCCAAGTAAGAACAATTGTGGTTTTATAAATATTTCTTTTCCTATAATTCCTTCTATTATATTTCAAGCCTTCATACATTCAGGCAAAATACCTGAAGATTGTAGCAACTCTCATGGCTACAGATATCCTGCAGAGTATTGATTGTAACCTTAGTTTTCAGTAACTGGGAAAACAGTTATTTCTAAAGTTTCAAACTTTCACTTAAAAATATGTTATGTTTTCAAAAATTATGTTTTCAAAAATGCAGCTATGACCCACTCAATTTTTTAGAAATAAGCCTTAGTTTGAGCTTTGCCTGGGAGGAACACAATCTTACAAATGCCAAATTGCTGCAGATTTTAAACAGTTTTTCTCCAGGAGAATAAATTGATTGCTTTATTAAAGTAAGAGAAGATGTATATTTGTTGTTTAAATTATGGGATAATAACTATCCTCCTCACTCTTATCTTGTCTGATCATCTGCTGATAGACATTTATGATAGAATAGAATAGAATAGAATTTTATTGCCCAAGTGTGATTGGACACACAAGGAATTTGTCTTGGTGAATATGCTCTCAGCGTACATAAAATAAAATATACATTTGTCAAGAATCATGTGGTACGACACTTAATGATTGTCATAGGGGTCAAATAAGCAATGAAGAAGCAATATTAATAAAAAATTTAGGATATAAGCAACAAGTTACAGTCATACAGTCAACATGGGAGGAAATGTGAGATAGGAATGATGAGAAAAACTAGTAGAATAGAAGTGCAGTTTTAGTAGAAAGTCTGACAGTGTTGAGTGAATTATTTGTT
Organism: Erythrolamprus reginae; assembly: GCF_031021105.1. NCBI lineage: Eukaryota > Metazoa > Chordata > Lepidosauria > Squamata > Dipsadidae > Erythrolamprus > Erythrolamprus reginae. The sequence continues at coordinate 118,139,111 of NC_091953.1, forward strand.
TAGTAGAGTGATGGCGTTCAAATTGTTTGTTTAGTAGAGTGATGGCATTTCAACTCGGTAGGAATTGAAACAGTTTGTGTCCAGGATGTGAGGGGTCAGTAAATATTTTCCCCGCCCTCTATTTGACTCATGCAGTATACAGGTTCTCAATGGAAGGCAGGTTGGCAGATATTGTTTTTTCTGCAGTTCTGATTGTCCTCTGAAGTCTGTGTCGGTCTTGTTGGATTGCAGCACCAAACCAGACAGTTATAGAGGTGCAGATGACAGACTCAATGATTCCTCGGTAGAACTGTATCAGCAGCTCCTTGGGCAGTTTGAGCTTCCTGAGCTGGCGCAGAAAGAACATTCTTTGTTGTGCTTTTTTGATGATGTTTTATGGAGAGGAGAAGAAAGGATAGAAGAAAGAGGGAAGAGGAAAGAAGAAAGAAAAGTCCCCTGAAGACAATTATTCTTGTGAATTTTATTATTTTGCTGCCAGATTTCAGTAGCATACTCTGGATGCTACTAACGACTTAAAAAACCAGGCAAGGTATAGCAATAGCACTTAGACTTATATATTGCTCCATAATGCTTTACAGCACTCTCTGGGCAGTTTGCAATGTGAACATCATTTGCATATTGCCCCCAACAATCTGGACCCTCATTTTACCAACCTTGGAAGGATGAAAGGCTGATTCAATATCGCCAAAAAGGCTTCGAAAATTGTCAACCTGATCCTACGTAGCTTCTGCTCCGGCAATCTCACACTACTCACCAGAGCTTACAAAACTTTCTCCAGACACATCCTCAAATACAGCTTACCTGTCTGGAACCCACACCAAATTTCGGACATCAACACCCTAGAAAATGTCCAATGATACTTCACCAGAAGAGCCCTTCACTCCACCACTCGAAACAGAATACCTTACAAAGCTAGACTTACAATCCTGGGTTTAGAAAGCTTAGAACTACGATGCCTTAAACATGATCTAGGTATTGCCCACAAGATCACATGCTGCAGCATCCTGCCTGTCAACGACTGCTTCAGCTTCAACCGCAATAACACAAGAGCACGCAACAGGTTCAAACTTAATATCAACCACTCCAAACTTGACTGTAAAAAATATGACTTAGCAATCAAGTTGTTGAAGTGTGGAACTCATTACCAGACTCCGTGGTGTCAACCCCCAACATTTTCCCTTAGATTTTCCATGGTTGACCTCTCCAGATTCCTTAGAGGTCAGTAAGGGGCGAGCATAAGTGCACTAGTGTGCCTTCCGTCCCCTGTCCAATTGTCTCTCCTATATTTTATATATCTTTTCTCCCATTCATATATCCTTTCCTCTACTCTTCATTGATGTATTCTATTCTATCTCTTCTTCTATCCCTTCCCTGATATTTACTACTACATGTTTTCATTCTCTTTAACTTTCAATTTGTATTGGACTAACTAACTAACTAACTAACTAACTAACTAACTAACTAACTAACTAACTAACTAACTAACTAACTAACTAACTAACTAACTAACTAACTAACTAACTAACTAACTAACTAACTAAACTAACTAACTAACCAACCAACCAACCAACCAACCAACCAAATAAATAAATAAATAAATAAATAAATAAATAAATAAATAAATAAATAAATAAATAAATAAATAAATAAATAAATACGGACTCCAGGCTTGGCGCAGTTAGGCTGCAGTATTGCATTTTAACCACTGCACTACCAGGGCAGTATATGTATATAATATCACTATACATAATTTCCTAGAATCAAAGTTTACTGTATTGTAAAACAGTATTATGATTTAGATCTTAATACTAATGTATTCTAGAACAACATTCCAACTATTCCAATTTATGAAAAGCATTACTAAGCAGTTGCATAAAATTCACAATAAAATCTGTTTTTTACACAATGTTTTATTGCAAAGAACATTTGGACACTATTCAGGATTATTTTGTTTCAGTTCACCTTTGGTATTGTACTTTTTTTGTTTTTGTGCTTTTACTTTCATTTGAATTTGTTTTTTGTACACTGCCCAGAGTCTATGGGAGTGGGCGGCTATAATACATATGATGATAATTTGTTGTTATTACTAGTTCTTGTGATTATTTTTTTATCTTTACTGCCAAGAGGGTTAAGAAAATTACTACATAAATATTTTAATCGCTAAACATCTTAAATGAAAGTTGAGTTTTTCAAGCCAATTAGTTCTGTTCTTTTCTTTTATTGAATCATATTTCCTTTTATTTTAAAACAGTTTTCTGTTGCTCTTCCTAGATTCTTAACGTAGTGTTTTTCTGTCTGAAAGAAATGTCTAAAAGGTCAAAGAGAGCAAATTCCCTTGAGAACTCTGTTGTGTTGCAAGTCTACAAAAGAATCCAAACTCTCCCCTTGCTGAATAGGAAAAAAGAAAAAAGAAAGAAACATTCAAAAACTTTCACTTACACTTATACAAAAGCAGCTTCTTGTTTATTTCACATGCATTATTTAAAATATTTACAATATCATTGAAATTAGTGTTTTACATCGATGTTCATTTATTCAAATCTCAAATAAAAGTTTGGAAGAATTCCCCATAGAATAGAAATTGACATGACAAATTGCATTTGCACATTTTTTATTTTGAAAATACAGAATTTAGAAGTGGAAGTATATTCTGCTGATTTGTTAATCCTGTTTGGAATACAAACCACTGTCCCTGGAACAATTACCTAATTTTCTATAAAAGGCACGGGCTTTGTGTTGGTTATTATGCTAATTTCCATTTTATTATTTCTTTTCTTATATTCCTTTCTTTCCTTTTGATGAGAATAGACTAGTTCTTAATCTTTGTTTCTGTTTTTTTTAATTCTAAATGGTTGTATATCAATTTTTCTTTCCTTTCTGGTAAGGCATTTTAGACTAACCATATTTTATTTATTTAATAATAACAACAACAACAACAAAAACAACAACAAAAACAACAGAGTTGGAAGGGACATTGGAAGTCTTCTAGTCCAAACCCCTGCTTAGGCAGGAAATCCTACACTACTTCAGACAGATGGTTATGCAACATCTGCTTAATAACTTCCAGTGTTGGGGCATTCACAACTTCTGGAGGCAAGCTGTTCCACCGGTCAACCATTCTGACTGTCAGGAAATTTCTCCTTAGTTCTAAGTTACTACTCTCCTTGTTTAGTTTCCACTCATTTTCTTGTTTGTTTGTGTTAGTACTATGTACAAGACAGTTGGGTTGACAATATATAAACAAACTCACAATGAATGTTTATATGTATTGAAGTACTACAGCTTTAAGAGATAATGTTGCAAATTGCCATAAGATGGAGCCAGAAAGCATGATTCTCTCTCTCTGCTCTCCCTGTCTTTCCGCTGATTCACTGTGACTAATGTAGTAAGCTCTGTGTTTGATGATAGTTTGACGTTATGTAAGACAAAGACATTTGTAATATTATTATTGCATTAAGAGATATTGACTGATTTCTACGTGTATGACTGGACTGCTTAACTTGACTATGTTATTTCTAAAGTAAACACTATTTTTTTTACACTTTAGTGTATCTGTCTTGTATGACTGAATAATTACTCATATCTCCTGGATATCTGCTGGAATCCCATGTTTTCCTCTGTGCATGTTCTTGATAACTCAAGGGTCGTTCTGCACACTCCTTAATAGTTTGTCACCCATCTCATCTAGAGGTAAACATTAAAAGCTAATATTTAGAGCATTTCCCCCTCTAAACATGAGATGAAACTCAAAAGTATGAGCTTCTGGTGAACATCTATATTATGGATAATGTTGCCATTTGTATTTTACAGATCTTCAATCCCTTGTTCTGACCCACCATCACTGACATCTGTTTTTCTGCATCTTCTCTACTGAGATGAGTGATGGAAAGCCATAATACCCAAGAGTGACACTGGAAAATTTGAATTAATGGCTGCCCATTGCCACCATGTAAACCAAGCTTCAATGGTGTGGAGCTAGAAAATAACTCTGTGGGCAATTGTGATGTTTTTTCCCTCTGAACTTTTCTAAAGATCATGTTAATATTTGATAGATTTGGGTAAATGATGAATAGCTAAAATTCAGTGTAAGGATATCAGTCTGAAGGGTTAAAGTTATACCAGGGGTATGGCCAGAAGATTCATTGGGCATGCTCAGACCAAGGTGCCCCATTGATTCTCCTCCTCTTGCTGGAACTGGATTTGCCTGGAGCTTGTGAAAGATGGCATCACTTATTTATTTATTTATTTATTTATTTATTTATTTATTTATTTATTTATTTATTTTATTTATCAGATTTGTATGCCGTCCCTCTCCGTAGACTCGGGCGGCTAACAACAATAATAAGACAATATAAACAAATCTAATATTTAAGTTAATTTAAAAAACCGAATTTAAGAAACCAATCATACATACAGACATACCATGCATAAATTTTATAAGCCTAGGGGGAAGGGAAAGTCTCAATTCCCCCATGCCTGACGACAGAGGTGGGTTTTAAAGAGCTTATGAAAGGCAAGGAGTATGGGGGCAACTCTGATATCTGGGGGGAGTTGGGTCCAAAGGGTCGGGGCCACCACAGAGAAGGCTCTTCCCCTGGGTCCCACCAAACGACATTGTTTAGTTGACGGGACCCGGAGAAGGCCAACTCTGTGAGACCTAACTGGTCACTGGGATTCGTGCAGCAGAAGGCGGTCCCAGAGATATTCTGGTCCGATGTCATGAAGGGCTTTGTAGGTCATAACCAACACTTTGAATTGTGACCGGAAACTGATCGGCAACCAATGCAGACTGCGGAGTGTTGGTGTAACATGGGCATATTTAGGAAAGCCCATGATAGCTCTCGCAGCTGCATTCTGCATGATCTGAAGTTTCTGAACACTTTTCAAAGGTAGCCTCATGTAGAGAGCATTACAGTAGTCGAACCAATCTAATTACATTTAATTGAAACTGGTTCATAAAATAGAATTTGTCAGGTACCGAAGAAACAGCAGCTTTTGTCTATATTTTACCATTTTGGTATATGGGAGGTTCATTTGGATGTTTGCCTAGATTTAGAGTTAAATCAAATGCTTTTCATCTTTGTTTTATTTTAGTTTATTTACTTTACTTTTTAAATGCATATTTTGCCTCAGAACCCTTGGATTTTTAAAGCACAAGTAATAATTGGAATGATCCACTCTTAACTTAAATCAGAGGGATGATGAGGATAATGATGAGTAAATTCATAATTTCTGGCCATAATTTAGCAAAATTCCTTGTAGAATATTAGAAAGATAATTTGTTTACTTCCTATGATTGCCGGGGGGGGGGTAGTTTAATGTCAAAACTCTGGTTTATGAGACACGATTTATGTACAAGTGTTCATTTCTTTTCTTTTTTTTTTTTTTTTTTTTTTCAATTTTTTTTTATTATTTTTCATAAAACAGACATACAGACGTACAAACATTAAACATAAAATGGGGATGTATTTCCCCGCTTCTTTTGAAAGTATACATTCAAATAGAGAAAAGAATACATAATCAAACATTTGTTGAATGTTGAAAAGTCTAGTAAAAAATTTTCAAATCTTAAATGGAATATTAGTACAGTATAAGTAAAAATGCTTAATATGTTATTTAAGTGTAATATATTCATCTAATCAAACATTCAAACTAATCTCAATTACTAAGCATACATAAAACAAAATTTTTAATATATCACTTATAAGTAAACAACTATGTCAAAATCATCAACAAATACATCTAATATTGTTATTACCTAAATAAAAACAGATCTATCTCTTATTTTTTCTTATCTAACCATTTATATATGTTGTTCCATGTTTCATAAAATTTTGTATCTTCTTGATCGTTTAATCGTCTTGTCATCATATCCATTTCAGCGCAATCTAATATTTTAGCTATAACTTCTTCTTTCTTGGGGATTTCCTCCCCCTTCCAGTTTTGCGCATATATTATTCTAGCCGCAGTTAATATGTGTATAATTAAGTAAAGAGTTTCCTTCTTATAAGTCTGATTAGTAATTCCTAATAAATAGAATTCCGGGGTGTTATCTATGTCATATTTTAATATTTCTTTTAATATCTTCTCAATCATCTTCCAATAAGTTTTAGCTTTGCTACATGTCCACCATTGATGGTAATAAGTTCCTATATCTTTCTTGCATTTCCAACACAGTGGGGATGTTTTAGGAAACATTTTAGCTATCCTGTTAGGTGGAAGGTGCCATCTATAAAACATTTTAATTTGGTTTTCTTTTAATGAAACTGACTTGGTCATTTTCCAATTATTAATCCAGACTTTTTCCCAAGTATCTATATCTATTTCCTTGCCTATATTTCTGCACCATCTTATCATGGTATCTTTTAGAGTCAACTCTATATTTTTGTGAGCGATAAGAAATTTATATATTTTCCCTATCATTTTTACTGAATTATTAATAATTAAATGACTTAGCAGATTCTTACTTTTATTAAAAGTATAAAGAGTTATATCCTTCTGGTATCTGGATCGAATCTGGGCATAATGCCACCAATCTATTATTATCCCTTCTTCTTGTAGTTTATTCCTAAGCTTTAGCTTCATCTGATCATTTAATAATTCTTTATATCTATAAAATATTTTCGTGTCTTTTATAGATTTTGGATGTGTTATTGCTTCTAGGGGGGCTATCCATTCTGGAACATTTAAGAAGTGATTTTTCTTTATGTCCTTCCAAACCTCTAGTAAATACTTCCTTAATGTGTGTCTTTTAAAATATGAGTGATTTTTTTCCTTGTCATACCATATAAATGCATGCCAACCCAGCATAAGATCATGTCCTTCTAAATTTAATATTCTTTTATTCTCTAAGGTTATCCAATCTTTAATCCATGTTAAGGCGGCGGCCTGATAATATAATTTCCAGTTTGGAAGACCAAATCCTCCTCTTTCTTTAATGTCTTCCAAACAGTTTATTTTTATCCTTGCTTTGCCTAGATTTAGAGTTAAATCAAATGCTTTTCATCTTTGTTTTATTTTAGTTTATTTACTTTACTTTTTAAATGCATATTTTGCCTCAGAACCCTTGGATTTTTAAAGCACAAGTAATAATTGGAATGATCCACTCTTAACTTAAATCAGAGGGATGATGAGGATAATGATGAGTAAATTCATAATTTCTGGCCATAATTTAGCAAAATTCCTTGTAGAATATTAGAAAGATAATTTGTTTACTTCCTATGATTGCCGGGGGGGGGGGGTAGTTTAATGTCAAAACTCTGGTTTATGAGACACGATTTATGTACAAGTGTTCATTTCTTTTCTTACTCTGTTGAATCAACAGCCAATTTTGCATTTTGTTTAATCTCACACTTTTATACTAAACAAATACATGAAAGTGGACTATAAATCACATTTCCCATTTATTCTGTCAATGATTTATCTTCCCAGTCCTTCTGTTTGACTAATATACTATAGCTATGAAGAAATGCAAGGTAATGATACAAACTCTTATGTCAGAAATTGTATTCATTCCATCATAATATTTGGTTTCATAGCAAGAAGAATGGGCAATTTATATCCTCCGATCAAATTAGCAGATTGTTTTAAAAAATGGCTTCTGGGAAGACTGTTTCTCAAAGTCTTGTCATTGACCATCTGCCATTCTTAGCCACTAAATGAGAGAAATAAACAAGCCATACGTGATATTTCACTCTTTGTTAAAAAAACAACAACAATCTCTGTAAGTATCATCTCATGTGCTAAATAAAAATGCATTCAGATAATCACAATGGAATAATTTCACAAACTACATTTCAGTATTGAAAGTTTCTTAGCAGGGACTCTTCAAAATTAGGGGAAAAAAACCTCATCCCTAACATGAATCAAAGCAACCTGAGTTCCTTTTTAACATTTGAAGTTGGACAAATGGTATTCTGATTCAAAATGCTTTTACTTTAATGTGAGGTTCTGATATAAAATCAAATAAAATTTACTACAGTCAAAGACTAGAGACCAGAATAAATTGAAAACAAACAAGCACTCAAGAAATATCTAGCTAAAAATTCTAGAATAAAATAATAAGTAACAGCCAAAAACTCTCTTAAAGTCACAATCTGTCAGTTACACACGGTGTAACAATAGCATATTATAATATCAGCCTTTAAACTGTGAGGTCTGCAGACATTAAATGCTAAAATGCAAAAGAGTAGTGGCACAAAAGAGTTTGTTACAATTGTTGCACAAAATAGCTATGGTGGCTTAATCATGCATTTCTGACAAATCCCTGAATCAATAAAATAAATAAAATTAAAGGGTCCAATGGCTTTGTCAGGTGCAAAGGGGGATGGAGGAATTGATTTATGTTATTATATGACTTTCTGCACCTGGTAGAGTTTATTTATTTATTCCTCTCCCATTATATTGGTGACTGTGTGGAGAATGTAGAGTTTTGATATAATGAGGTAGAAAGAATGATAATGGACTTGTAATAAGATGATCGTGGCCAACAACGATCTCAGCGGTGAAGACATCAAAGGAAACACATGGTTGCATGACATCACTTCTTCTGGTAGCATTCTGCAATATCAGAATGATACCTGGTAGAGAGCCCAGGATTGAAGAAGACACATGGCATCCATAGAGGTAAGAACGATACACAGACACACAGGCACACAAACACAGAGAGAGTCCCCCCTCTCTCTCCCCAAAAACAAATAAAATGAACATGACAGTATTCTAGCTGAACTATTGTATCTGAAATCCTAAAAGATGCTACTGTTGAAGTGCTTCACTCAGTATGCAAACTAAATTGTAAAATTCAACAATGAGCACCAGATTAAAAAGGATCAATTTATGTTCCAATCCCCCAAAAGGGCAATGTCAAAGAATGTTTAAACTACTGTACCTTTGCTATATTTCCACTTTTTTCACTTATTTATTTTAGGTCATGCTCAAAATACTACAAACTGGGCTTCAGCAGTCTGTGAACCAAAACCAGAAGAGCAAGCTGAGTTTTGAATAGGCAAAGAAACTAGAGACTATGGAGAAATCAAGGTAGTTCCAGAAAAAAACCGTACTCCCGCTTCATTGAGTACACTAAATCCTTTGATTGTGTGGACCATAAAAAACTGTGCCAAGTTCTTAAAAAGATGGGACTGCTAGGCCACCTTACCTGAGTGCTGGGAAACCTGCATGTGGGTCAAGAACAATAGTTAGAACCGGACATGGAAGAACTGATTAGTTCCAAATAGGAAAGTAGTACAAGGCTGTATGTAGTTATCCTGCTTATTGAACTTATATATAGAGTACACAGGGGTGGGCAGTAATCAGGATGGGGTGGAATACAGTTCCACCGGCGGAAATGAAGCTACATGGCCAGCTCCAGCTGACCGGCAGCAGTCACTTCCAGAATAACCAGTCTAGGCTGGGCTCTCCTTTTTCCCCCTGCTGTTGCTACTGCATCTGCACTCCTCATTTTTTTCCTCTTTCCTCCTTCCTGGCCTCGGATGAGCTTCCCTCTGTCCTGCCCGGCCTCCCTCCAGCCTCATGCAGATACCTCCCAAGGCCAGGAAGGAGGAAAGAGGAAAAAAGTGATGAGGATGCAGCAGAAGCAACATGGAAAAAATGCAGAGCTGAGCCGAGCTGTACTGTGGTCTTTTTCCCCTTGCCAAGCCCTCACTCCATCCACAACTGAAATGAAAAGGCATTGTGCAGCAATAATAACCATGTAACTTTCCAATATTTTTAACGCTCCCCATCCTCCCCCTCCTTGTCAGAAAGCGGCAGGCAGACAAACACCGGCAGGAGTTGCAGGGGGGCCTCCCCCCCACCTCTTTTCTGATTGGCAGCTGTTAGCCTAGCTCCCCAGCCTGAGATGGGGGGGGCGACCCAGGCAGGAGAGCTGGAGAAAAGCGAAGCAAATTGTCACCCCAGCAAGCGACACTGGTGAGATTGTAAGTCGAGGACTTAACAGTTCACTTGAACGATGATGATCGTTCAAGCCATTCCCACTTGGTCACATGGATGGCAAGCCACTCCTACCCAGTCACATGGCCAGCAAGCCACACCCACAAAATAAACCACACCCACAGTGTGGCAGTAAATATTTTGGCAGCCCATTACTGAGAGTACACCATCCAAAATGCCAGTCTGATGAATCACAAGCTAGAATTAAGACTGCTGTGGAAAATATCAACATATCCAGATATATATATGGCACAACAGCAGAAAGTAAAGAGGAACTAAAGAGCATTTTAATGTGGGAAAAAAGTTGGCTTGAAACTCAGAATGAAAAAAACTTAAGATAGTGGCATCTGGTTCCATCACATCCTGACAAATTGAAAAGGAAGCAGTGTGAGGTGTTTTTTTTTTTCTTGGACTCCAAGATCTTTGCAGATGATGACTGCAGCCATGAAATTAAAAGACAGGGTTTTTTTCTCCTTGGGCTGCAAGATCATTGCAGATGGTGACTGAAGCCATGAAATGTAAAGACAATTGCTCCTTGGGAGGAAAGCTATTGCAAACCTAGCATATTAAAAAGCAAAAACATCACCTTGCCAACAAAAGTCTGTATTGTCAAAGCTATGGATTTCCCAGTAGTAATATATGGCCGTGAGAGTTGGACCATAAGAAATGCTGTGCCCTGAAGAATTGATGCTTTCAAATTGTGGTGTTGGAAAAGACACATTAGAGTCCCCTGGACTGCAAAGAGTTCAAACCAGTCAATCTTAAAGGAAATCAACCTTCACTGTTCTTTGGAAGAAAAAATACTCAAGGTGAAGGATAATTTGGCCACCTATTGAGAAGAGAGGAGTCATTGGTGACTCGGTGGCACAGTGGTTAGAGTGCAGTACTGCAAGCTACTTCTGCTGATCACCAGCTGCCAGCAGTTTGGCAGATCAAATCTCAGTAGGCTCAAGGTTGACTCAGCCTTCCATCCTTCCAAGGTCAGTAAAATGAGGACCCAGATGCTGGGAGCAATATTCTTACTCTGTGTAAACTGCTTATAGAGGGCTGTAAAGCAGTATATTGGTCTAAAACAGTGGTTCCCAACCATTTTTTTTGGCCATGCCCCACCTAAACATCTCTAAAATCCTGATGCCCTCCTCCGTGATACATAGTTCTTACTATTCAAAAAGTGAATTCCTACTTACTTAGAGGAAGTCTAGACAAGGTTCCAATTGCCCTCATTAAAAATCAAATTGCCCACCTGTGGGGTGTGGGCCCCACATTGGGAACCAGTGGTCTAAATGCTATTGCTATTGAAAAAGACCTTGATGGTGGGGTAAGGTGAAAGGGACTGCAGAGGATATGATGGTTAGTGTCATTGATGCAGTGAACATGAATTTTGGCAAACTCCGGTAGAGAGTGGAGGACAGAAGGTGACTAGCATGCTGTGGACCATGGGGTCACAAAGAGCCAGACACTATTTATTTATTTATTTCATTTATTTATTTTGTCCAATACACAATGAGGGTTTTAGTGGGTATATATCTATATACATATAGTAAAATACATGATGAAGGTTATAGAGGAGATACTCATAGTAAAATATATCTAAGAAATAATAGAAAAGAAGATATAGTAATAGTAATATCAATGAAAGAATAGAAGAAGAGATATAGGAATAGAAGAAAGGTATAGGAGATATAGGAGAGCAATAGGATAGGGGACAGAAGGCACTCTAGTGCACTTGTACTCGCCCCTTATTGACCTCTTAGGAATCTGGATAGGTCAACCATAGATAATCTCAGGGTAAAGTGTTGGGGGTTTGGGGATGACACAATGGAGTCCGGTAATGAGTTCCACACTTCGACAACTCGGTTACTGAAGTCATATTTTTTACAGTCAAGTTTGGAGTGGTTAATATTAAATTTAAATCTGTTGTGTGCTCTTGTGTTGTTGTGGTTGAAGCTGAAGTAGTTGCCGACAGGCAGGACGTTGCAGCATATGATCTTGTGGGCAATACTTAGATCTTGTTTAAGGCGTCTTAGTTATAAACTTTCTAGGCCCAGGATTGAAAGTCTAGTCTCATAGGGTATTCTATTTCGAGTGGAGGAGTGAAGGGCTCTTCTGGTGAAGTATCTTTGGACATTTTCAAGGGTGTTGATTTCTGAGATGCGATATGGATTCCAAACAGATGAACTGTATTCGAGGATGGGTCTGGCAAAAGCTTTGTAAGCTCTGGTAAGTAGTGTGAGATTGCCAGAGCAGAAGCTACATAGGATTAGGTTTACAACTCTTGAAGCCTTCTTGGCTATATTGTTGCAGTGGGCTTTGGCACTTAAATCTTTTGTTATTAGTATACCAAGGTCTTTAACCACTACTTATCAACTGAACAAAAAGTGTGTGTTTATCTCCTTAGTCATAATTAGCTATATCCAGAGGTGGGCTGCTGCCTGGACGGGGTAGGGTGGGGACGCAGTGGGGTAGCGAAAATGGAGCACCATCCCAGAGCACTCAATTTGTACTGAAAGATGTTGAAAGAAAATGCAGGGTGTCCTGCATAAGCCATGCCCACAGTGTGGTAATAAAAATTTTGGTAGCCCTTCACTGGCTATATCTATTTATCCATGTCCATGATTCTGGATACCTTCTAACTTAAAAAGTAAAAAAAAAAGCTTAATAAAAGATCAGTCTCATCTGGAGAAAGGAAAGACCACACACCAAAGAAAAACCAACAGGGATTCAACAACCAGAAGTAAGGAAGAACTTCCTGACGGTCAGAGCAATCAACCAGTGGAACAACCTGCCTGCGGAGGTGGTGAACTCCCCAACTCTAGACACTTTCAAGAGGAGATTGGACTGGCACCTGGCTGGGGTGCTTTAGGATTCCTGCTCAGGCAGGGGGTTGGACTTGATGACCTGCATGGTCCCTTTCAACTCCAACAATAAATAAATAAACCACCTTTCCCCATGATATGGGTTTCCTCATCAGGTTTTCCAGAATTTACAAAACATCATTAGAGTGAGAGCAGTATGGATTTATGTGGAAAGGCTGTCCCAAATATCTAATTGTATCTATTATCTACACACACACACACACACACACACACACACACACACACACACACATTCTTCTTTTTTTGCATCAGTTTGTGTCCTTGGTTTAACAATGAACATCTAAGCCTTGAATAACTGAATACTTTTCTTTGCAATTCATTCGCCCTATCAAACAATGTACCACAATACAATGACAGAGTACTGCTAATTTATTTTGAAGTCAGTGGCTCATATTTCCACATTTTTATCCATTGTATGCATTAAGAACTAGTATTTCTAAGTGTACCAGGCCCTTGTTTAGAGAAGAAAGAGTTACAATCTGACTTCACTGATCCACTGACCTTTGCTTGTTGGAGCTGTGCAAATCTATGAAGGTCACTCTGTTTTCATCAAAGTTTAGTCAAGGTTTTTCTCTGAAATTATGCCATAAAGTTGAAGTATGTTTCTAGGAGTTGAAACAGAGCTTTGAGCCAGTAAGAATGTTCTATTTTTTTCTGAGGCAAGATGCTCCACCTTGTAACAATTGGAGATTAGTTACACATGATTCGCCCTGTCTAATAAAGAATTATAAAGCAGTTTTGTCACATGCAAAATTGCAGAAAACAAATAATGGTGACAGATGGGGAGATACAGAAATGTGCAGTTTTACTGGTGGTATAATAAAACAGATACAGACACATAAACACACACATCAAATTCCATTGCAAAGAACTGCTGGTTCTGAATTTAGTATGGAAAGTAACTAATCTATTGAAAATCATATAAATAACAAGTCTCCAACCTTGTTTTTTTTTTTAAGAATAAAAGCAGAGAGAGTGTTCTGTCTGGGTGCCCCCAGACTTCAACGCCAACTGGAAAAAGCAGCCTGACACGCTGGTAAAAGCAAAAGCACTTTATAGTTTGAAAAATAAACACAGAGAAAAACCTGTTCTTCCTAACAGGCAGGCTAGGAGACTTCACAGCAGAGTCCTGACGGCCAGACAATACAACAGACTTCTTGCTGGCACACCCACCACTGTAGAGAACAAGACCCACACCTTTTTCCCCCAAGGTTTCAGTATTCAAAGTCACAAACCAGAATTCCAAGACGCCAAAGATCACAGCCAGGTCCCAGGACTCCCAAAGATAATACTCCACAAGCCAGGAAGGGTGGGTCTGCCTTTTCAGCCTTTCCAGAGAGCACCACACCCAAACCCAGCTGTTGCCTCTTTAGTGCTGAAAGTACCTGGCTAATTGTCCCCTTTGTTGTGTTGCTCTTCTCTGCCGGAGATCGATGATTGCTTGTGCATTTTCATCTAAGGAATCCAGGCTGCTTGCTGGGGAGAGCTCCCCCTCGGGGGACTCTGGCTGTCCTCCCTCTCCCTCAGCCTGAGATTCCTCCTCCCCGTCTGCCTGAACCTCCTGTTCCTCATCCTCCCCCTCTGAGCAGGAAGCCGGCAGAGGATCAGCCGTTCCCTGAGGGGCCTCAGACGGAATCACAACAGAGAGGCAGATAATAAAAAGAAGGGAAAGACTGTGAATGAATAGCTCTCAAAGTGGGCTCTTTCTCTTGAAGAATATTCAATTAATTCGGTAAGCCAAGGAAGACTTGTTTTCACTATGAACTTCTGTGCTGCCCTTCCCAATGTATACATTCCTTTAAATTCATCACTGATTAATTTATAAATCTGTAATAAAATTTGGAAAGACAAAAAACAACAGCTGTACTAAATGTACCAGCATTTCCTTTTCCCCTAAATCCAAATAGAAAACATTCCTAACTTAGTCAAACTGACAAAAATCAGCATACAAAGAAATACTCATCAAGATTAAGCTGGAAAATTAGAATAATTACAATGCAACACTGATCTGTACAGTATTCTGGATGTGACCAAAGCATTCTCACCACCACCCAAAAATCCTAAAGAATTATAGGTATTACAATTCGCAAAGAATTATAGTGTACAGAGAAGCACACTCATGTCCTTCAGGTGCTTTGTATTTCATGTTGATTTTGTAATATTTATTATTTTGATTTATCTCTTGCCTTTCTGCCTATAGGCAGAATACCGGCTGCTGGGAATAATATGTGTAATGACACATTATGCTATGTTGCAAAACACGGTGATCTGTTTGGATTAAGACACCTATGCGTTATTAAAGAAAAATTGTAAGTGTTGCAAAAACCAGCACAAAATGAATTTAAGAATATAATAAGAAAAATTAGGGACAAAATTAAATTAACGCCCTTCCCTGGCTTACCATCCTTTTTCACTAAGGTAAGAAATTCTACCAGATTTCCTATTCTATTTTTGCCCTCCCCACTTCCCGGGCAGGGGGAATTAGTGGTAGTTCAATCTATACGCTATTAGAAAATAGCCCTGCATTTCCAAAGTAGAATAGAATAGAATAGAATAGAATTTTTATTGGCCAAGTGTGATTGGACACACAAGGAATTTGTCTTAGTGCATATGCTCTCAACGTACATAAAATAAAATATACATTTGTTAAGAATCGTGGTACAACCCTTAATGATTGTCATAGGGGTCAAATAAGCAATGAAGAAGCAATATTAATAAAAATCTTAGGATATAAGCAACAAGTTACAGTCATACAGTCAACATGGGAGGAAGTGGGTGATAGGAATGATGAGAAAAACTAGTAGAATAGAAGTGCAGATTTAGTAGAAAGTCTGACAGTGTTGAGGGAATTATTTGTTTAGTAGAGTGATGGCGTTCGGAAAAAAACTGTTCTTGTGTCTAGTTTTTCCCCGAACGCCATCATTCTACTAAACAAATTAAAGTAAAATTCATTACTTTCCCCTACAGTATTTCTATATATGTAGGTGCTAAGCGTGGTAAAAAAACACACCATTTTCCTCACAGGAGGTTGTATAGGTTGTATAGTAAGGTATACAAAATACCTTACTCTACTAGACTTGAAATGCTGAAATTAGACAATTAACAACTACGTCACCTCCGAACTGATCTAACCATAGTTCACAAAATCATATAACAAAATGTCCTTTCTGTTAATGACTGGTTCACCTTCAACCGCAACAACACACAAGCACTTTTCTAAGAGGTCTGTAAGGGGTGTATATGAGCACACCATTGTGCCTACCATCCCTCTCCTACTGTCATATTGTCTTTTTATTTTCATCTTTATTTTCTATGTTATGTTTATATAAACTACTATCCTATACTTGATTGACAGATAATATAAATAAATACATAAATATAGATAGGCTGAAGAGAGGAACCATATGACCCTTTTCATCCCTTTGACAAAACTAATCATATGCTGCCTCCTAGCGGTCATCATAACTGAAAATATCACATTTGTTGTAAAAATAACAGAGATTTTTCATCGCTCCATGGGGTGGTGGCAAGGGTGGGCAGCAGGCAGGATGGGGTGGAATGCAGTTCCACTGGCAGAAATGAAGCTGCATGCACAGCTCCAGTTGACTGGCGACTGTCACTTCTGGATTACTGGTCTCGGCTCAGCTCTCCTTTTTCCCCCTGCTGCTGCTGCATCAGTGCTCCTCGCTTTTTTCCTCTTTTCTCCTTCCTGGCCTCAGAAAAGCTTCCCTCACTCCTGCCCAGCCCCCCTCCAACCTCACACAGCCACCGCCCAAGGCCAGGAGAGCTGTGCCATCCCGAATCAGTCTGGGCTGTATTTTTCCCCTCATGAAGCCGTCACTCGGGCCACAGCTGAGGTGAAAAGGCATCATACAGCAATAACAGTTCACTTGAAAAATGATGATTGTTCAAGCCACTCCCACCTGGTCACATGGTCTGCAATTCCCTCCTACTCAGTCACATGATCATCAAGCCACACCCACAAAATAAGCCACACCCACAAAATAAGCCACACCCACAGTGTGGCAGTAAAAAATTTGGCTGCCCATTTTGATGACTGTATGTCATGAAAAGTGAACACTTTAGAAAAATTAAATTACAGAGGGAATTAAAAAGGACAGTTTTCGGTCATAAATTTGTTCTCCTGTATAAGATACATGCTGACATCTAATTTTCATAGTTGTACCACAAATGTTAGCTTTTGAATGAGTGACATTGATCAAGTACTCCAAAAGGAGAAGTAAAATGTATATCTGGATATTAAAAACAAAACAAAACCATAAGCCAAACCATTATCCATCAGCTTGTCCATATGTTGATATTTATTTGTTTGTTTGTTTGTTTGTTTATTGGATTTGTATGCCGCCCCTCTCCAAGGACTCAGGGCGGCTCACAACATATCAAAGAAAACATAACAACACATCTGGATCCATTTAATGTAATTAAAAAAACTAAAAATTCTAATATAATTAAAAACATTCATTACCATTCACTCCATGAAACACACTAAAACACTTGTTGGTTGGGGGAAAGATCTAATGACCCCAGACCTGGCGGCATAGATAAGTCTTTAAACTTTTTTGGAAGGCAAGGAAGGTGGGGGCAGTGTAAATCTCTGGGGGAGCTGATTCCAGGGGGCTGGGCCCCTCACAGAGAAGGCTCTTCCCCTAGGTCCTGCCAACCGACATTGTCAGTTGTCATGAGGCAGAAGGCGGTCTCGGAGGCAATCTGGTCCTATGCCATGTAGAGCTTTGTAGGTCATGACCAACACTTTGAATTGTGTCCGAAAACTAATCGGCAGCCAATGCAGTCCGTGGAGTGATGGTAAAATCACCTTGGAAGGCCCATAACTTCTCGCACGGCTGCATTTTGGACAATTTGAAGTTTCTGAACCCTTTTTAAAGGTAGCCTCATGTAAAGAGCATTGCAGTAGTCGAGGTGATAAGGGCATGAGCGACTGTGAGCAAAGACTCCCTGTCCAGATAGGGCTGTAGCTGGTGCACCCAGTGGACCTGGGCTAATGCCCCCCTCGTCGCAGCTGAAAGATGTTGTTCTAAAGTCAGCTGTGGATCTAGGAGGACACCCAAGTTGTGGACCCTCTCTGAGGGGGTCAGTAATTCTCTCCCCTCCAGAGTAATGGACAGACAGGTGGACGTGTCCTTGGGAGGCAGTACTCACAGCCACTTGTCTGGATTGAGCTTGAGCCTGTTGGCACCCATCCAGACCCTGACAACCTCCAGACACCAGCACATTACTTTCACTGCTTCACTGAGTGGACATGGCGTGGAAATGTACAGCTGAATATCATCAGCGTACTGATGGTAACTCACCCCGTGCCCTTGGATGATCTCTTAAAGAAGCTTTAATTCCACATAATCTAGAGGTTTTCTGAGAAACCTGTCCAATTTTTAGGGTACAAGCACCTTAAATAGATAATGATCCAGCATTGCAGGATATATAATAGAAAGCCAACTTGACCAACTCAACTCAGCTATATAGCTCAATTACCCGGAAACACACTTTTTTAAATAGCTGATCTTTGTTGTTCAGACCTGTGGGATATTTAACTTTTATTACAGTTTCCAAGCTGAACAGAGCTTTAATATTAGCTCCGTTTAATGCTCTGCCATCCAATACAAATAATACCCTCAGCTACTCAATTGTGTCTTTGTGGCGTAGGCTGCAGAAACTACGGCTCGTGTTTGATTTTACTGGAGCTTCTACTGAGAATGCAGAACTCATTTCATTTATCTTCAAGTAGCAAAATATCCCGGGCATACAGACTGCCTTATATGCAAATCCTCCTTTCAAACAAATCAGAATCACATTCTGCCATACATTATTATTATTATTATTATTATTATTATTATTATTATTATTAATTGGATTTGTATGCCGCCCCTCTCCGGAGACTAGGGGCGGCTAACAGCAATAATAAAACAGCGTACAATAATAACCCAATACTAAAAACGATTAAAAACCCATTAATATAAAAACCAAACATACATACAGACATACCATGCATGAAGTTGTAAAGGCCTAGGGGGAAAGAGTATCTCAATTCCCCCATGCCTGGTGGCAGAGGTGGGTTTTAAGTAGCTTATGAAAGGCAAGGAGGGTGGGGGCAATTCTAATCTCTGGGGGGAGTTGGTTCCAGAGGTCCGGGGCCGCCACAGAGAAGGCTCTTCCCCTGGGTCCCGCCAAGTGGCATTGTTTAGTTGATGGGACCCGGAGAAGACATCTATTAAAACTGGGTGGAAACTAACATCCTCTAGTTGGTGACATTTGTTCACAGAAAAGGTTACCTCTGGGCACGGAAAGATATAAGTGGGTGCTTCACCCCGGCTGGATCAATTTGGCTTCAGCCAAACTGAGGAGTCACCACAGTGAAGGCTGGCTACAAAGCGAGTGAGTGAGAGGAGAGGGGAGCCATTAAGCAGCAGCAGCAGCAGCAGCAGCAGCAGCTGGCTTTCGGTCAAAGGAGTAGGAAGTTCTCCCCTCTTGCCTGCCTGGGCTTCTCTCTCTGGTGCAGTGTATGAGAGGCAGCCTCACACCGGGTATATGGGAGGCACGTGCTCTTCCTCGCCACCTCAGAGTCCCTCTTTTTTTAAAAAAAAAAATTGGATTGTTTTGATTTCCTTCACCTTACCTTCTTCCTTCAGCAGCGACTGTCCTCTTCCTCTTCTTCCTCCCCCTCCTACCCAAATTCCAAGCTTTTATTTCTTTCCCAATGGGATTGCGTGCATTATTTGCTTTTACATTGATTCCTATGGGAAAAATTGCTTCTGCTTACAAACTTTTCTACTTAAGAACCTGGTCACGGAACGAATTAAGTTCTTAAGTAGACGTACCACTATATTTCCATTAACTGCCAAAAAAAGAGCCTCTAGTCTAGCTAGAGAAGAACTTAATTTACCCATCAAAAAGTGTCGGTAATTGGCTGGTCTTGAGCTATGCTACAGCCATTGTAGCTCAAGTCTGCTTGGCCAAGAGTGATCATATTTTGACACTCTGTATCAAGAATTCTCTGGTCCCAGTATATGCTCTTGCCAGCTTGGATTTAGCCCAGAGATTTCATGGCTTCTTACAAGAAGGAAGTACAGGTTGTGGAGCTGTGGTGGCACAGTGGTTAGAATGTAGCATTGCAAGCTAATTCTGCTGACTGCCAATTGCCAGCAATTTGGCAGTCAGATTTTCACTGGCTCAAGGTTAACTCCTTTCATCCTTCTTGTTGTGCTTGGGCCTGGGCCAGCCGTTACTCCCACAGATAGGAGAGATGCGGCACAAAGTGAGTGCGAAAGCCTGGCTGACAGCCAGGAGGATGAGGCCACTGGTTTGCAGGACTCATCAGACAGCCCAGGGGATTTGGCATGCAGTCCCTCAGACAGTCTTTCGTCCTTGGATTCCTCTGCAGCACAATTCATAGACATGCGTAGCAGAAGAGCGATGCAAAGGAGGGATCAATTGAAGGATTATTACAAGTCATCAGAGAAGCACCTGGGTTGGGTGTGGTTCTTATACTGAGGGCTGGGTGTGGTTCCCTTAATGAGGGCTAAAGGTATAAAAGGGAACAGAAGCACAAGGCAAACTGTGGCTGTTTATCTGTGTTATTTTGTAGTTCCTGCTCTGAAGTTTCTGTTCTGTGCCTTTGGAGTTTTCAACCCAGCTTTTTCAGACACATGGGAGGTGAAACCTCTGGGACTTGCTGTTTGCTCCAAAGATTCAAAAGGACTCCTGAAACGTCTTTGCTCATTCCAGGTTGTCTTTGTTTGCTTTTTCCTGTGTTTTTGTATGCGGCTGAAGTAAGCCTTGCACTATCATTGTTTCCTGACACTAAGGACTGTTTTGAGTAACCCTTTTGTGTTTGTTTAATACAAGTTTGCTGATTAGAAGAGCACATGTGTGTTTGATTTGTTTTCCTTGGATTGTTACGCATTGCCTGAGCCCAGTCAGGCAGAACACTTCTAAGGTCGGAAAAATAAAGACCCAAAATATTAGGGGCAATATGTTGACTTTGTAAACCACTTAGAGAAGGCTGCAAAGCACTGTGGAGCAGTTTATACTGTAACTGCTATTGCTGTTACCATCCCTGATTCTTGACTTCTACTCTGAGTGAAAGCTCGGTTATTAGGAAACTATCCCAGTAGTCATCAATTTCAGATGACCAGTAAAGTAACAATCAAGATATCCACTTTTTCAAACCCAGTTCCAATTTTATGACAAATGTGAAGACTTATGTAGGAACCCAGAACGTTGATATTAAAATCTTTTCCATTGGGCAAATACATTGACCCAGTTGCACACCACAAAACGGTTGCATTGTTACTTTGGCTTCATGTAGTTTAGTGGCGATGCTAACATTTTCTAACATTTTCTAAGTGATGTGGGGGGAAGAAAAACATTTAGTGTTTAAAGTAGATCCACTTGAAATAAAATAGAACCAGAAAGAAAACCCTTGAACAAAAGTGAAAAATTGCTTTCAAACCACCTTTTAGCTTTAAAGAAACTAAATGTTTGGAGTGCTGCAAATACTGGTAAGAAAAGGCCAAAAGGGGGCACTTTTGATCTAGGAGGAAATATCAGGTTACGAAGAAGGACTGAAAATTCAAGGACAAGCAAGACTCTTATCAGAACAATTTCTGCAATAATGGAGAAGTTAGAAGAACAAACTTTGTTGCAGTGTCTAGTTCAGTGATGGTGAATCTTTTAGGCACTGAGTGCCCAAATCAGAACGTGCACCAATGCATGTGCATGCCTATGCAATGGAGCACCTAAATCCCAAAGACCAGCTGGTCTTCTGGTTTCTGGCATGCACATGGTTATGATCTATAAAGCCCTACAAGGCATCGGACCAGAATATCTCTCAGACCACCTTCTGCCACATGAATCCCAGCGGCCGATTAGGTCCCACAGAGTTGGCCTTCTTCAGGTCCTGTTGACCTAGGGGAAGAGCCTTCTCTGTGGTGGCCCCGGCCCTCTGGAATCAACTCCCTCCAGAGATTCGAACAGCCCCCACCCTCCTCGCCTTCCGTAAAATGCTGAAGATCCACCTTTGTGGCCAGGCGTGGGGATAATTACCACCTTCCCTGACAAATACTGAAACAGTCAGTTCTTAAAGCTCTTTTTATTTGTAAAGGCAGGACAGCTCTTTTTGTAAGGGACTTCATGTAAGAACGCGACTGGAATAAACAGTGCCAGTGCGTTCCTTTTATACTTTATTTTTCCCGCTAAAATCCTGCTGTCAAACTCTTAGCCAATCAGAACACACCAACCATTTCAACTATTTACATTTACCTCAGCGCATATTTAACATTCTCCCCCTTTTTTTTTATTATGCTTTCAGCCTTACTGTATGATGGATTAGGGTTGAATGTGTATGGTTGTATAGTTAGGGATTTTATTATGTTATTAATGTTTTTTAAATTGATTTAATTTTCTACTGTAATGTATTGTATCACAGTTATGTTGTGAGCCGCCCCGAGTCTTCGGAGAGGGGCGGCATACAAATCTAACAAACTATAACTAATTATAAACTAACTAACATGTCAGCCATCTGGTTTTCACGTATGATGGAATACTGGAAACTCAAAGATGATGTGGTAGGTGCATGCATGTTCACTAGCCAGCTAGTCTTCAGGTTTCCAGCACTCTGGCACATGCAAAGAACAGGTGGCCAATGCGCATGTGTGCAATGGAAACTGGAAGTGCACTTGGTGAAGGCACATTTATTTATTTATTATTTATTAATCAGATTTGTATGCTGCCCCTCTCTGCAGACTCGGGGCGGCTCACAGCAACAATAATACAATGTAAACAAATATAATATTTAAGTTAATTTAAAACCCCAATTTAGAAACCAATCATACATACTGACATACCATGCATAAAATTTATAAGCCTAGGGGGAGGGAAAGTCTCAATTCCCCCATGCCTGACGACAGAGGTGGGTTTTAAGGAGCTTACAAAAGGCAAGGAGGGTAGGGGCAACTTTGATATCTGGGGGGAGTTGGTTCCAAAGGGTCGGGGCCGCCAGAGAGAAGGCTCTTCCCCTGGGCCCCGCCAAATTACATTGTTTAGTTGACGAGACCCCGAGGAGGCCAACTCTGTGGGACCTAACTGGTTGCTGGGATTCGTGCGGCAGAAGGCGGTCCCGGAGATATTCTGGTCCGGTGCCATGAAGGGCTTTATAGGTCATAACCAACACTTTGAATTGTGACCGGAAAGTGATTGGCAACCAATGCAGACTGCGGAGTTTTGGTGTGACATGGGCATATTTAGGAAAGCCGATGATAGTTCTCGCAGCTGCATTCTGCACAGGTGCCCTGAGAGAGCCTCCCCATGCCACCTCAGCCACAGGTGCCATAGGTTCACCATCAAGGGTCATTTTAATTTTAATTAATTAATTTTAGATTAATATGTATACTTTTTGTATATGTTTACTCCAGAAACCTTTATTTATTTCTAACAACACCCCCACACAACTCAGGGTCCATTACTCCAGACCAGAAGACTCTGAAATCCTTTTGAGCTCTATGATTCTATGTTTAGCAAACTATTGTCTATATTGTTCTCCTTTCCAGTTCCTACAAACCTTTAGCTAACTCTCGAGTGAAAGGCACTGAAAAATTGTTGAATGTTTTGCCCTTCAATTTTTCTTCAATGAATTTTAATTTTTGTTCTGTGAAAATGGATAAGAGCCTAACTAGATGTTTCTCTTAAGACAGTAATATAATAACTAAGAGTAGCTGCATCCTAATCTTCTCTTATATTCAAGAGCTATTTTACATTTCCTTTTGCACATTTTGGCTCTAATTAAAAAAGGCTGTAATTTTGCAATGTTCTTACAAAATGATGTCTTTACATAACTGGTATAATATAGCTGTGCTTCCATGCTGGTACACTGAAGTGCAGTAATTCTCACTAATGCCTCTGCTTGTCTGAATCAGGTTTATCATAATAAAATATATGATTCTTCAGCCACATTCCGGTGCTCATCTTATTATCTCAGGGATCTATAATGTCTTTGTTATGTTTTTCTTTAATTCCTTATTGTCTTAAAAAGTTAACATGGAAAACAATTATGGAGGAGGAAAAAATAAACAAATGAGAAGAGAGATATCCATCACAAACATTTAACTAAAGTGCAGTTGGAAAACCATTAGAATGAATTCTTGTATTATCAAGAATTTGTGAGAATAAATATTTTGATGCTTATATTGATGCCATGGAAAGGTATCGTAGGTTCATATTTAGCTGTTGCACTCAAAAGACTATAATTTACCATGTTTTTTGGACTATGAGATGCTCTGGACTATAAGATTCATGTAGTTTTTGGAGAGGAAAACAAGAAAAGCAAATCTGCTTCTCTCTCCCAGCAATTTGCCTCTTTGCAGCAAACAGCAAAGAGCTTGGTCAACTTCAGCCCAGCCTGATTTAGCACGAGCAGCAGTTGGATCAGCCCAGGGTTGGGTTCTAACTTACCACACTGCCAGTTTACTTCTACACTGCCTGGCTGTGTGCATAAGCAATACCAAAAAAAATATGAAAACAAGATGATGATACATGTGCAGTACCTGAAACTTGGCTTCTTTCCATACACAGAAGAAAAAAAAAACAGGAAAAAATCCCCCCCCCCCAAAAAAATACACTCCCCCAAATCCTTTTTAAAAAAAAAAAATATGGCAATGCCCATGGACGGGCATCAATCAAAACGGCTCCATGACATCATTACGAAGTCACCAGTAGTTCGCTGCTAGCGAACAAGTCCAAACTGGGAGGAATCCACCTGTGGATGGGTCTCCTGGAGTACTGATGATCTATTCCAGGTTGTTCCAAGCTGTGAGGATCACCACCTCCGATAGCCGCCCCCACTTCAGCAACATTCTCTCTATAGGACATATGGACATTTCCACCCACTTTTTCAGGGGAAGTGTGTCTTATAGTCTGAAAAATACAGTAACTCAGAGCCGGGGTGGTGCAGCAGGTAGAGTGCTGTACTGCAGGCCACTTAAGCTGACTGGAGATCTGTAGGTCAGTGGTTCAAACCTCATCACTGGCTCAAGGTTGACTCAGTCTTCCATCCTTCCGAGATGGGTAAAATGAGGACCCGGATTGTGGGGGCAATAGGCTGGCTGTGTTAAAAAGTGCTATTGTTAACATGTTGTAAGCCGCCCTGAGTCTAAGGAGAAGGGCAGCATAAAAATTGAATTAAACAAACAAACAAATAATTTTATTTTTATTTATTTATTCATTTTTCCAATACACAATACATATGGAAGAGAATAGACATGAAATAATATATACAAAGATAATATGTAAAAATAGAGGAGAAGATATATGAAAGGAAGAAAATATATATGATATATGAGATAAAGGAAAAACAATTGGACAGGGGACGAAAGGCACACTAGTGCACTTATGTACGCCCCTTACCGACCTCTTAGAAACCTGGAAAAGTCAATCGTGGAGAGTCTAAGGGAGAAATGTTGGGGGTTAGGGGTTGACACTATTGAGTCCGGTAATGAGTTCCATGCTTCGACAACTCGATTGTTAAAGTCATATTTTTTACAGTCAAGTTTGGAGTGGTTAATATTAAGTTTGAATTAAGTTTGAATACAGCCATATGAAATAATATTTCATATGGCTGTAATTCAAAGTAGAAAAAAACATTGTAAGGGAAAGTCGCCACTGGATCTGCAGATATTCTTGGAAGAAACTGTTTAAGGGGTATTATTAACTTTACCTTCCCTACTGGTTCGCAAATGTGAAGATGGGCTATGCCTTCTGTGCATGTACACAATGTCAAAAATGCAATATGTTGGGTGGGCAAGGCCCCCTGCAGTCAGTACTACCAGTTTGCCTGATCCGGAGAGAACCGGCTGAATACCACCACTGAACTGGTTATATCTCAATCCACTTCTGATTGAATTCAGGCTTGATTTGCATATAAAAATCAATGTGGATGTCCTAAAACAAAGAGAATGTAACTGTTATGTCTACTGAGTATCTCAATGGAGTTTATTGTAATTGAATATGATATCCCTAGGTTTGAAGGTATTCTTCTACTCTTATTGGCAGCAGAGTTTCAGAAATTGTGTTCATATATTCTTTACTGGGATCAATGATCCATACAATTTTAGAAATTAGGATTGGATGACTGTACTTTATCTGTATCACACATATAATTAGGTTATTGATTGCAATAAGACATCCTACCTACCTAATTTATAGGAATAAACTGTAGATGTTGATTTTAATAACACCTAACTGCTAATTTCTGAATCAGGAGAGGCAGAACATGGGAGCAAAAATAAGTTAGATGGGGAAATTGCTTGTTCTAAAATTTATGCGGCATCAAAAAGAACTAGTAAATAATTTATGGCTGCTCCTAGAGTTTGAGGATCAATAATGGTCCAAATGATCTCCAGGTTTAGGAAGCCCTACCATCTGCTCTAGCTGTTTCACCAGCTTTCTGAACAGCTCAGATAAAAATTTCAATGGGTACCAATTGTTTTATAAGGTGTTGTTGGTATATAATACAGTACAAGCAGAGGTGGTTACTGCCCAGATAGGGAGGGGAATGAAGTGGGGTAGTGAAAATGGAGCTCCACCCCAGAGTGCCTAATTTGAACTGAAAGATGTTGAAAGTGGCCATTCAGTCTCTTCTTGAAAGCCTTCAGTGATGAAGTATGTCACAAAGGTGTTGGATCAAGGTGGTGCCGTGGATATTGCCTACCTGGACTTCAGTAAAGCCTTTGATACGGTTCCACATAAAGAGCTGATAGATAAATTAGTGAAGATTGGACTTAATCCCTGGATAGTTCAATGGATTTGCAGCTGGCTGAAGCGTAGACATCAGAGAGTTATTGTTAAATGGTGAGTATTCTGAGCAGAGACAGGTTACAAGCAGTGTGCCACAAGGGTCTGTTCTGGGTCCTATTCTTTTTAATATGTTTGTGAGTGACATAGGGGAAGGTTTGGTAGGGAAGGTTTGCCTATTTGCCAATGACTCTAAAGTGTGCAATAGGGTTGATATTCCTGGAGGCGTCTGTAATATGGTAAATGATTTAGCTTTATTAGATAAATGGTCAAAGCAATGGAAACTGCAGTTTAATGTTTCCAAATGTAAAATAATGCACCTGGGGAAAAGGAATCCTCAATCTGAGTATTGTATTGGCAGTTCTGTGTTAGCAAAAACTTCAGAAGAAAAGGATTTAGGGGTAGTGATTTCTGACAGTCTCAAAATGGGTGAACAGTGCAGTCAGGCGGTAGGGAAAGCAATTAGGATGTTTGGCTGCATAGCTAGAGGTATAACAAGCAGGAAGAGGGAGATTATGATCCCGCTATATAGAGTGCTGGTGAGACCACATTTGGAATACTGTGTTCAGTTCTGGAGACCTCACCTACAAAAAGATATTGACAAAATTGAATGGGTCCAAAGACGGGCTACAAGAATGGTGGAAGGTCTTAAGCCTAAAACATATCAGGAAAGACTTAATGAACTCAATCTGTATAGTCTGGACGACAGAAGAAAAAGGGGGAACATGATCGAAACATTTAAATATGTTAAAGGGTTAAATAAGGTCCAGGAATGAAGTGTTTTTAATAGGAAAGTGAACACAAGAACAAGGGGACATAATCTGAAGTTAGTTGGGGGAAAGATCAAAAGCAACATGAGAAAATATTATTTTACTGAAAGAGTAGTAGATCCTTGGAACAAACTCCCAGCAGACGTGGATGATAAATCCACAGTAACTGAATTTAAACATGCCTGGGATAAACATATATCCATCCTTAGATAAAATACAGAAAATAGTATAAGGGCAGACTAGATGGACCATGAGGTCTTTTTCTGCCGTCAGACTTCTATGTTTCTATATTTGTCAACGTTTAATTTTAGCAAGCACCTAGATAATGGCTGTCATGTTGTCTTGGTGGCATTACGTGACATATCAGGACTTTTTGCTAAACTGGGCGTGAACATGTCCAGATTGTGATGCATGTGGCCCACAGAACGGAGGTTTGACAGCCCTGACCCATAAGTATGTGGTCCTAAGCTGACCCTTCACCTCTTCCAATGGTTTACGAATAACCAAAAGTTAACTGATTCTATCCACCTCATTCTGATCATCCTTTTCTCATTTTCCTTTCCACTTTTCACAACTTTAGCTCCTTAGAGCCTTCAGAGTCTTGTTTTGTTTTTTAAAGAATTCTTTTTTAAAAGGTACACTAGGTAAATCAATGGAAAAGAAGCTGAGCAGGTATCCAAAGGAGCACAGCTGCATCTCTTAAACTCTTCTCTGGAAAGAGAGTCAGTTTATTTCAAAGTCTGTAAAGTTCTTGAAGGAAAAGTTTTATCTCAGTGTCTTGATGGCATACAAGTCAGCGAGTTTAGAAAACTGCCACTATTAGAAACGATTCAATCAAAGTTTGTGAGATCTATCTTGGCTGTTCCCGAGTGTATCAAAAATGCTGCTGCTGAGAACCTGATGTCAAGTTC